>NC_143485.1:28296413-28539638 GCF_027475165.1 Benincasa hispida
TTGACATAAAAAAGCATGTTCATGGGCTATCAAGAGGGTTTCAATACATACCTTTGAAGATCCTCTTCAAACTCGAAATTCAGCTACAATCTTCTCAAATTCTTATTGTGGATCACCATTAGAGCTTTTTTACTATTCTCTAGGAGCCTTAGATTGAGTTGTGGGACTCAAAACAAGCTTGAACTTAGGGAAATTGTATGAAAGATTTTCTGGTTTTTCAAGAAGAACGACTTCTTCTACCTACAAAAACTCAGCAATTCAGCAATTGCATTAGCTTTTTCACTCAATCAAGAGTGATTTTATTACATGACTCTCATGCAAAACTGATCACTTGAAGTGATTCCAGTTATTCCTTGAATTTGGTGGTATAATTATGTGTAAGAAGGTGACTAACCTTCTTGCTTAAAAGTGGGAAAATCCCACATTTCCTTTTTGGTTTTGAAATTGATTTTCAAAATCAAAACTTTTTCCAATTTAATTCTTTAATTAAAATTGAAATTTTATTAATCTTACAAAAATCAATTCAATAATTAAGTTTTCTAATAAAATTAATAATTAATAATTAATTAAATAATTATATTAATTTAATATCAAATATTATATTAATTTGTCACCAAATCCATCACCATGAATCCCCATTCATGAAATTAATATTTAAATCATATTTATATATTAATCGATTCTCCAGTTATGTTTAATTCTAAAATTAAACGTGTAATTATATCATATATAATTACTAATTCAGTTAATTTGAATTTGAATGTTTCAAATCAACTTATCACGTTATTCTAAGGCTAATCCATTTGTGAGCTAGTAGGGGGACCTAATGGACCTACAGATCATGGGTTCCAACGATCCAAGATTGATTGACTAAACTCTTTACACCGAATTAACTCGAATTAACCCCTATTTATTAACTACTGGATCACTCCACTAAAGCCTAGTAGTTACACTCCCTCACTGTAGATATATTGTGTACACTCGATATAACCATAATAAGTAAGTTAACCCTTCACAGGTTGTTCGTACTAATGATTGGGTCAAAAGACTGTTTTACCCCGAGATTACCTCTTGTTCCTTAAGTTCCACTGATCCTCTAATGAAAAAATTTGTTTGTGATCCAATCAACAAACATAATCCCTCTCGAGCTAATAAGAGGGTGGGGCTCCTTGTTCAAGACTCGAAGTCAACACTTAAGGGAACAACCTCTCTACTATCTAGGAGTGAATTGTGTATTGCACCCTATGTCCCCAACTATCTACCCGTCTTACCCTTAAAATGGAAGGCTTATTGAGCCAGCGCTGTTAAGCCAACCCTCACCTATGCAAATCTAAGGATAATCCGGAATAAATAGGAGTTCATAGTTAGCTCAAGATTAAGGTTAAGTTACCTAAGTCATCATTTTGAAATAGTCAGTCTTAAACAGTAAACTGCGTTATAAAGTAAGAGTGACTTATTTTTTGGTCCGATCTTATGCAAACTCATTACACAGGATGCCCTCACTCCTTATGTCACCAAATAAATGAATCAGGATCACTTCGTTTGTAGCACTTTATAACTCCTTGTAACAACTACAGAGTGGGTTGCATCTGATAGTGTTACCAGAATAAGGCATCCAATCTTATTCGTATACTATAGATCATTTTGACTATTTACTTGAACCTGGTCCACTTTTATGTCTCTACATAAAGTTCAAGTACTCATGTAATAGTCATGGATCTTTTGGTTTATTGGATTTATTTCTAAAACGAAATAAACAATTCATATACTCAATAATAACTTTATCAATTTACAGAATGAGTTCATTGTTTACAAACCACGAGTTTTAGGATATAAAACCAAACAAACTCCCACTTGGACTAAAATTCCAATGGTAACATATATATGAATACATTGAGTTTTTGAGTTTTACAAAGAAATATAATAAACTAAGGCATCACATACCCATTGTTTTCCTTTAGGTATCATATACCCATGGGTTTTTCTCCCACTTGCCCTAGGTTATACAACCCCTAGTCCTAGTCTCACTTGGTGATCCTCAAACACTTTAGCCGAGAGGATCTCTATAAACATATTAGTATATAGAAAACTTCGATTCAAAACAATATAGGGAATCCATCTTATTTCCACAACTTCTTATTTCTTGATACTATCACAAAGACCTAATGACTTGAGTTTCCACTAAACCCAAATAATAGCTAGGCTGTCACACATTCCTCTCACTACATCGAGGTACCCTCAACTCTTCGAGTAAGACGCTTCTGACCTGTCCAAACAACTTTTGTTACAGTGTCAGCTTTAATCAATAACTCTTTATTTATATACACTTTGCTTTTTATGGAAACTAAATAATACATGTGTAAGAGTATATCAGCATGCAGTGGAAGCAACAAAGATCAATAAGCACTCTAATTCATTAATTTTGGCAGTAACTAAAGCATGCTTATCTAACACGAGAGGCTTTGAAGCCATAGCTTTGTAGAACTCATTGAAGTCTTGATTCTCAGCTGTAATCTTCTCCGAAATTTACTGTGAACCACCTCAAGATCTTCTCCACTATACTCTTGGAGCTTTAGAATGAGTTATGGGACTCAAGAACAACTTGAACGAAAGGAAACTTGGAGAAAAGCTCACTGCTACAACGCACTTGAAGAACAATTTCTTCAACCCGATTTTTTCTGTAAAAACTTTTTGAATGCATGCCTCAATTCCACTCCAATCTTCTTTATTTATTATAGGTCTCTCATGCAAAGAAAATGGTTGCATGAGATGTAGCTCATGCTTGGAGTTATTGAAGCCATATGAAGTGGGTTTGGTGTGAGCTAGTTGAAGGCTTTAATGGAAAAACTCATAAATCCATTTTGTGTTGATTTTCCAATTTTTTAATTTCATAAATGATTTCAAAAATCAATTTGATTTCAAAAAATTGAAAACATTGTTAATTTTGTAAAATTCATTTCATAAATTAATTTTCTAATAAAATTAATAAATAATTCAATTAATTCTAATTAATTTAATATCAAATATTAAATTAATTTTTACACAAATCCTCCTTCATATATTTAAATCATATTTAAATATAAATTCTCCTATTCCGTTTAATTCTAATTTAAACGTTTCAAATTAACTTATCATGCTACTCTAAAGCTAATCCATTTACGAGCTAGTAGGGGGACCTCGCGGACCTATAGATCATGGGCTCCAACGATCCGAGATTAATTGGCTAAACTCATTACATCGAATTAATCCCCATTCGTTAACTAATAGATCACTCCACTAAAGCCCACAGTTGAACTCCCCTAACTGTAGATATATTATATCCACTTGATATAACCATGATCAGTAAGTCGATCCTTCACAGGTCGTTCATAATCACAGTTGGGTCAAGATCACCATTTTACCCCTATGAATACATCTTATTCCTTAAGTTTCTACAGACCCTCTAATGAACAATTTGATTCATAATACTTATGAATCAAGTCCTTTCTCTATCATATGAAGGCGGAGCCCCGATTGTTCAAGACCTGGTATCAGTACTTAAAAGAAAAACCTATCTGCTAACCCTAAATTGGGTAGGAGTGAATTTTATCTTGTAGGGCTATGTCCCCAGCTATTCATCCGACCTTATCCCAAAATAGAAGGCTTATTGAGCAGTGCTGTTGGACTACTCCCATGTAGAGCAAAGGATAATCCTGAAAAATAGAAGTTCATAGCTAGCTTAGGATTAAGATCGAGTTAACCTAGTTACTTAAAATGAAATAGTCAGTTTTAACAGTAAACGGTCGTTATAAAGAAAATTGACTATTTTGTGGTTCAGTCTATAAGCAAACTCATTGCATAAGATGCCTCCACTCACATGTCTCTACATGAATGATATGTGAATCACATCATTTGTATTACCTACAAAATTAGCCGCATCCAATAGTGTTACCAGGATGAGATACCCAATTTCATCTATATACTTATTAGACCATTTAGGCTATATACTATTAACTTGATCCTGTTTATGTCACCACATAAAGTTAAAGTAGTCACACTATAGCCATGGATATGTTTATTGGATTTTCATAATAGAATGCAAAATCAACAACTTTATTGAATAAATTACTCAATAATATTTTATTGATAAATAGAATGTTTAACACGAATTGCGAGTTCTAAGACATTCCCAACAACATGGTGATCTCATATACTTTTCTAGAAAAAAAATTTAGCATTTGTCAACATAAACACTTGATTTTTTTATTTCTTGAGAAGTATATTACTTTTGGTTTGCCTACAGATAGGCATGCCATCTGAACGACATTCCAATACTTAAGAGTTCGACACTAACACATGTGCCAATCTATTCCAGATTTCTGAACTATATAAACATCGTTACATATCATAAAAAACTTTAATGAGCTCTCCATATCTCATATGGAGTTTCAAAAGCACTTTAAAATGGAATGACGTTCCAATGATTTAAGGCAACTAGATGTAGAGAATTGTTACTAGATTTCATGTTCTATCAAAATAGTCCTGGAAATCTCTGATTCTCTGTACTTTCTACTTCGATCTAATCAAAATGTTTTGCTTATTTTACCTAACAAGTTTTACACATCTTGAACCTTTTAAGTGTTCTAAACTTACAACTTAGGTAAATACAACTATACTTTATAATAACCACTGAAATATTCATACTCTTTCTCATGCTTTAACATTCACCAGACCACAAAGATCTGAATGTATAAGCTTTTAAGGGTTCTTTGGTTCTTTTGATCATCTTATCTTTAAGATAAGACACACATAGAGTTAACATATTTGTCTTCTAACTTCTTTAGATGGCCATTTTTAACCTTCTTAATCTCATTAAGACATGATATGACAATAATCTTAATTACCAAAGATCAGTACCATAATACATCTTTTGCCTTATTATTATTCAGTCATTTTAAATACCTACATATTTGAAATGGCCTTGAACATTTTTTTTATTTTAATAGAAGTTTCTTTATAGTAGAACAAATATAAAATGTAACTTTTGCTAATAAACATTTCATTTATAACAAAAGATTATATATAACATGTCTTTTACAAAAGCTAAAACAACTTTTATTACATTAATAAAAGTAATCGGATTCATCTTTTTTCAGCAACCCCAAAATCTCTCATTGATCTTTCTGAGATATTATCCCATGTTCACAACCTGGAGCATTGCAAGCAATCCTTAGGAACTAGTTTCCTTGTTTTGCTTTCTCCGCTTTTCCCTCTGCAAGGTATTGTGGGCAGTTTCTCTTCCAATGCTCGTCCTTGCTGCAGTAGAAACATTTTCCTTTGTCTGCAGGTTTGGCCTTATCTTTGAGGCCAGTAGAAGTTTTATTTTTCCCTTTCCCCTTGTTCTTCTTCAAGTGAATACTCTTATTCTTAGAAGAAGAAGCAACATTAGGATTTTTAGAGGACGATCCTCTTTTCTCAGCAATAACAACATTTACCTCTGCTCCATGTCCTTTTCTTCTCAAAATGGATTGAAAAGCCTGTAGCTCATTAAGAAGTGTAGTCAGGTTGTATTCTATCTTGTTCATTAACGCGTTGGTGCAAAATTGAAAGAAGCTTTTCAGAAGAGACTTTAGAATAAAACCGACTTGACTCCTCTCATCTACGACAACTCAATTTACCTCTACCACATTGAATGGAATATCATGTCTAGGACATATTCTCTAACAGAGGCCCCTTCTTTCATTCGAAAGTTGTAAACATATTTGATAGCATCATGCCTCAGGGAGAAGGACGGTTGTCCAAACATCCCACATAGAGATTCCATATTCTCTTTGGCAGTATACATGCTTTCGTGTTTCTTAGCCAGAACATCAAATATGCTGGCAAGAATGTAGGCACGGGCTTTCTCATTCGCCTTCGTCCATTTGTTGTATGAATCCCAAACAGTTTGGTATGCATTTGAGCTAGGGATGGGAGGACACTCCTCTATCAAAACGAACCTCAAATCGTCTATCACCGGTACTGTGTTCAAATTTAATTTCCATGTAACATAATTGTCCCTAGTTAATTTATCAGAAGCCAACAATTGTACTAATGAGCTAGTCATTCTGAAAATATAAACAAATTCTTTGTTAGTGAATTGCTTTTAAGCCCAATCATGTTTTAGCAAAGTAATAATGTACCCAAATTTCATTATTTTTGCAACGATACTATAGTGAGTCAGAATTATGCATACTATAACATTTATATTATATGATGCATAAGCATGCTATAAAAATAAAATCATGCAACTATATATTATAACATTTATAATATAAATCACGCATGAATTATGCATAACCTATGGTGGGATTTTTACTACATGGCATACATATTATGACATGTAATAATAAATAAAATTATACATCAAATGCATAATTAAAAATAATTATTGTTGGACCAGGATTGGACATATAAATAATTAATTAAATTAATATAACACTTATATTTAATTTAATTAATTGGAAAATATCCAACTATTTCAAAATAATAGTCAACTGGTTCGAAACAAGTGAATCGGGCCTTGAACAACTCGTACCAGACTGCCCAGCACCTGAACCGGACCCAAGTCGGTCGAACTGACCGAGGATAAACTAAGAGCTGGAAAAGCAACAAATTGTGTGCGAACTAGAAAAAATTTCGTCTCACAATGTTGCAATGCTATGAAAATTTTCGTCCACTTGCCCTTCGTAGTATTGCAACGCTACTGTACTGTAGGCACTGTAAAGTTGCAAAATCCTTCGATCTTCCTCTGAAAATGGCCTCGATTTCTCCAAAATTCTACTGGAACGATCACGAACGACTCAAAAACTTTAAATATACAGACTCGATTGCAATTATGCTGAAAAACAAAGAGCCCCTACAAACCAAATATGTAATTTAAAGCATTAAATCTATAATCCAATCCCGAAAACATCCAACAATTGAAAACCATTCATCACGATATTCATCAAATGAACACCGAATGCTACCCACCAATTCTGTAAAATTTAATTTTGGATCAATAAAAATTGGGGACCAAAAACGACACTCTAAAACCAATTCAATGAACTTGTGAAGGTCCTGAGTGGAAACGTAGGGATCGATCCCAATTTTATTTTCACATAATACCAATTTTATAGTAAACAGAATATGCATGATCAAGAAAATTTACAATATGCATAAAAGAAATAAAAGGAAGAATAGGGTTAAAAAAACATTTACCTTTCTTTACATGATCCTTTTCTCCAAAACAGTCACGAACAAATCCAAATGGCCACCACCAAAAGCGTTTCCTCTATATTCTCTATAGAGAAAGAGAATCTGCAAGAGCTGTGGGTTTTGCAGTATTTTAGGTAAGGGAGTGAGATTGATAGGAGGAGAGGAAATCTTTAGGAGAAAAAATACAGAGCCATCAATGCTTTTCTTAATTCTTTTGTTAAGAAGATCAAGAAATCACACTCTCCAAAAATTTTCCTATCACGTATGAAAATGAGAGAAGAGAGGGAGAGAGTTACAACTCCCTCCCATAATTAAATTAAAAAAATAATATTAAATAAATTTAATAAAAAAATTTAATTAAATTAATTGAATTGAAACTATAGGTGATGTGAAAGATGTTTTATTTAATTTGATTTAAATGAAATCATTAACTAAATTAGATTTAATTTATGATTTATTAATAATTAATTTAATTAACTTAATTAATTAAATTAAAACATCAAATAACTCCCCTATGGTTGATGTATCCCACGTTGCTCTCACACACACTCTCTCTGTTGATCAAAAAAACTGCTTTTTTATCACAGAGAAGATGGTTCTCACATAAGAGTTTTGTTTTTCTCTCTCTCAATCATTTTCACCTTCTTCTTTCCTAATTAAATTTTGGTTCCCACAAACCAAAGTCATCAGAGATTTCTCAGAGAATAGGAAGGTTGCACTTATGGTTGTGTAGATTTGGTGAAATCAAATTGGAGTTTTATTCTTTGTTAGATTTTACAAAGGTAAATAAATTCGAATTTTTTTCTCTTTAATATTAATTTCAATTTATGCTTAACCTAGGCAATATTACAGTAGGCTAAACTTTGATTGGTTTCCATATTTTTCTGGAATTGTCCAATGTATAGGTATTTCAAAAAAACCCAAATTAATAACGATTTAGGTTCTGTGAATTCCACCACAATTAGGGCTTTCATCCCTACATTCCTCTCATTCTCTCATCTTTTCTCTCATTTTTCCCCAACTTTTCTCTAACTTCTCTTCCTTTAGGCTCCCTTGCCATACACTAAGGATGTTAACAACTTCAACATCCTCTCAATTTCAATCTCTTTGTGGTAAGTTTTTATGTTTCTTTTTATTGTTATAGATTTTTTGTATACCTTTACTCTTATTCTTATGTTGATATTGAGTTGAGTAAGGTTAAATTTTGTTCTCCTCTTGGTTCAACTTCTAAACTTGAAATGTGTAATCCCAAATGAAGTTCATACTTGTTTCAAGTGATTTGGAATATCATGGTGGTCAGGTATGCATTGCTCAAGAAAACATTACAGTATGATGAGAACAAATATAGTAAAGTCCACGAATGCTATCTTGAAAGAACCTAGAGAATTGCCTATTGCTTCATTCCTTGAATATTTGAGTGAAGGGATATAATCCTACAGTGAAAGCAAGTGATCACTTTTGCATTAATTTTGTTAGGAATGAAAATATAGAAAAGGTAAAAACAATAAACAAATTTACATAAGTTAAGCATGAACTTTAGGGGAAAAAGAAGAATTACCTTTGAAAAACACTTCTCCTACATAAACTTTTCCTCCTAGCAACTCAATCTCCCCTTCTCTGCAATGTGACGCCTCCAATGGGTCTTCTCTACTATTCTCTGACAAGGTATTAGTTTGTGGGAACCTCATTTTGAAAGATTAAGGGAATATAAAGGAGATGATTTTTGCAGAGAACTTTTTCTATATCAAAATTGTTGAAAGAAAGCTTAATAGGGTGAACTTGTGTTGTAGAAAAAAACTTCCAACCACATCTACAAAATACAACGATTTGTATTTTAAAGAGAGGAGTTGTAATCCCTCACTCCCCTTTATTAAAGGAGTGTTTTTAATTATATTTAAAGGGAAGTTTAGAAGATAGAAAACTAAGAGAAACTATTTACACAAAATAACACAATTTAATCTTCTTTGATAGAGGTTGATAAAAGTTTATCAATGTCTTTTCAGTTATAGAAATCGATAAAAGCCTATCATTGATACTATGTGATAGATGCTAATAGAAGTTTATTAGTGTCTATCGATTTTTTTTTCTTTCTTTTTTTTTTTTTTGCTATTTCTATAAATAGTTTGACATTTTTCTATCTATGAAAGTTTTCCTATATTGAATTTAAATCAAGTTAAAACAATTTAATTTAATTAAATGATAATTAATTAATTCAGTGTTTAATTAAACATTTGAATCATATTCAAACGTACATTTCTCGTATAACCTATAGTTCTAATATCTATTTTAATTAAATTAATCAACATTCATTAACTATGGGGCAAACCATTATAGACTCGTAGTTGCACTCTTATGCATTGTAGAAAATGTTGCATCCATGGATATATTCATTTACCATAAATCGATTATTCATGATTTGTTCGTAATTATAGTTAGGTCAAATGTCCATTTTAACGCTATAATTACCTATCTATACTTAAGTATCATTGTTCCTCTACTGAAAAATTTGTTTATGGTCCAACCATAAACCAAACCCCTATCATGTCAATGAGAGGGTGGGGCTCCATTGTTTAAGACTTGGAGTCAACACTTAAGGGAACTACTCATCTACTTACCCTTATACAGGAAGAAGTGAATTCCATCTTGTGAAGTTATGTTTCCAACTCCCCACTCATTCAAGTTCCCAAAATGATAGGCTTATTAAGTCGGCGATTCAGGTACTCTCATACATACAAATCAAAGAACGAGCCCTTACAGGCAAAAACTTATAATTCACTCAGGATTGAGATCGAGTTACATATAATCATCCTATAAAATAGTAATCCTTTTAATCAACAGCGTTACAAAGAGAAATTAATAATTTTTCAATCCAGTCATATACAAACACTTTTATAGGATACCTCCACTTGCATGTCTTCACATGAACGATTTGGATCATTTGTAATGAAAACAAAGTGGGTCATATCCATAGTGAAACTATGAAAAGGCACCCAACCTTATCCATATTCTATAAACTTTTTAGGTTATTACTGTAAGAGTTAAACAACATGCAGCGGAAGTATCAATGATCCATAAGCATTCTAATTCACTAATTTTGACAAAAACTAAAGCATGCTCTTCATAAAAAATGGGTTTTCGGAACATACTTTTGATGAACTCTCCAAGAAAATGTCTATTCAGCTACTATCTTCATTTGATATCGACGTGAACCACCTCAAAGCCTTCCCGACTATACTCTTGGAGCTTTAGGCAGAGTTGTGGGACTCAAGAACAACTCGTAGATGTGGAGAAGCAAGAAAAGCTCACAGCAGCAAGTTGAAAAAGACAGTTTCTTCTTCACCATAATTTTTCTCTTCAAAATTATGTATTCTCTTCTTCTCCAACAACTCCAATCTTCTTTATATATTAAGATGAACATACAAAGAGATGGAGTGCATGGCTTGTAACTCATGCTTGGAGAATCAAAGTAGAGAAGATAATGGTTTGTGTGTGAGCATAAAGATGATGGTAATGGAGAAAACTCATTTTCCATTTTGTGCAACCATGCAAAACGAATGTCTATTTTCTTTTTAAAACAAAAAATGACTTTTATATCATTTGATTCAAAATTTGATTTTATTAAATTAATTTCATAAACTAATTTTAAAAAATTGATTAATTTAATATCAAATATTAAATTAATTTTTGCACAATAATCATCTTCATATATTTAAATCATATTTAAATATTTATTCTCTTGTTCTGTTTAATTTGAATCGTTTCAAATTAATTTCTCAAGCTACCCTAAAGCTTACCTATTTACGAGCTAGTAAGGGGACCTCGCGGACCTACAGATCATGGGCTCCAACAATCCGAGATTAATCTGCTAAACTCATTAGACCGATCCAACCCCCATTCGTTAACTAATGGGTGATTCCACTAAAGTCCATAGCTGAACTCCCCTCACTGTAGATATATTATGTCCACTCGATATAACCATGATTAGTAAGTTAACCCTTCACAGATTGCTCGTAATAACGGCTGGGTCGAATCTCTATTTTGCCCTCGTAATTACCTCTTGTTCCTTAAGTTCCACTAATCCCCTAATGAACAATTGATTTGTGATCTAATCAACAAATCGAATCCCTCTCAGGCCAATGAGAAGGTGAAGTCTCTTGTTCAAGACTCAGAATCAGCACTTAAAGGGAACAACCTCTCTACTAACCCTAATCGAGTAGGAGTGAATTCCTTATTTGAATTGGTCTACTCTCACCGTTTGCAGATCAAAGGATAATCCCGAACAAACAGGAGTTCATAGTTAGCTCAGGATTAAGGTTAAGTTACCTAGGTCATCGCTTTGAAATAGTCAGTCTTAAATAGTAAACAACGTTATAAAGTAAGAGTGGTAGGTTTCGTGGTCCGATCTTGCACAAAACTCATTTGCACAGGACATCCTCACTCCTCATGTCTCAACATGCACGAATTAGGATCATTTCGTATGTAGCACTTTACAACACTTTGTAACAACTACAGAGTAGGCTGCATCCAATAGTGTTACCATAATAAGATACTCAACCTTATTCATATACTATAGATCATTTTGGCTATTTACTCAAACCTGATCCACTTGTATATCTCCACATAAAGTTCAAGTACTCATATAATAGTCAAGGGACTTAGGTTTATTGGATTTTTAATATATTCAACAACAACTTTATCAAATTCTCAAAATAAGTTCTAATGTTTACAAACCACGAGTTTTAGGACATAAAACCCAATAATTACTTGAACACGATCCACTTGTATGTCAACCACATATTATTCAAGTTTCATTTAAAATAACCTTGGATTTTCGTTATTGGATTTGAGTTATACAATTCTAAGAAAACAAAACAACAAATTATTTTACTAATAAATTGTTTGCAAAATTACAAACCATGAGTTTAGGGCATAAAACTCAGTCGTGGGAGTTTTGCTACAAATATGGTTTTGGGAGCATTAAGAAAAAGGTACAGAAGTTACATCTGCCTTGACAAAATGAGTAAAATCAATTGTACAGAAAAGACAAGAACAATCTTTAACAATGAAGGTTGATCCAATTAATTGGTATCAGTTGCATGTCAAAGATTTAGATAACGGAGAGGTTGTAAACCTTCGTACTCGGGGTTGCACTTGTAAGATATTTCAAGTTGAACAACTACCATATCCACATGCAATTGTTGCAACATGGTATCAAAGTACAAATGTTTATAGTTTATGTGTTGATTATTATACTAATGAACGTTTGTTGGCAGCATATGTAGGGGCCATATTCCCAGTTGGCAATGCCTATGAATGGAAGACACGTAATAACTATGTGCCAATGAATGTCCTACCTTCCAAAAAAAAGAGAATTATGTCCATTGGTGAAGCTTCCAAATTGCATAAATGTGACAGATGTAAACAAAAAGACCGTAACAGATTAACATGTACCAACCCAATTGCATACACTGAGTACAATGTACGAAATTAGTGGAAACAAATGTTGTTGAACAATTTTGTTTTTTTGTTTTTACTTTAGCTTGGACATTAACATTTCAATTATTTTCATTATTTTTGGAGATGTACGAAACACACCCACCCGTATTATTTGTCATATTATTTTTTTGTTGGATATGTATTGAACACTTTAATTCCAAAACTTGGCCCATGTATACCTTGGTGATATGAAAACCCTAGAATTTTGTAAATTAGGAATCCTTTGATGTAATAACAGATTCCAAAACCTCCAAGTCAATTGATGTCAATTTAAAGGGAAAAACTCAAACTGGATTACCTTTTGATTGAAAACCAAGGGATAAGGAGAATTAGTTCCTTACTCCAAGTTCGAACACTCCACAAGTAAGATGATTCGACTTACCTGAATGTTCTTAGCATGTAACCTAGATTCAAGAACTGTAAAAGAATGGTGATGAGGCTTTATCATCCACCAGAGAATTTTCATTCAAGGAAAACCCTAAAAACTCAAACCTCCAAAAAACTTTTTGTACAACCTAATGACCAGACTTTAAATAGCCTTCTAAAACCCTAATGTGTTCCACATCATAGGTTTAATAAAATGACAAAATTAACCTTATTTAACATATTTAAATAGGATAAAATTGAAAACAATAAAACTAGAATAAAAATAAAGAAATATTAATAATGACTTAGAACCCTTGGTGGTTCATATCGTCCTCTCCTCCTTTCGAAGGATTCATCCTCCAATCTAAGTTGTCACCTTGTAGAGCAAATTTGTAGTCATGAAATGTTAATTATCTAACTCTCTTTTAATCATTCTTGAACTTTCCACTATTGATGAGTATTTAAACAAGTTTGGAGCAATATTTTCTAAGTAACATCTTTGTTTTGTACCTCACATGTGGAAAGTATTGCTCCTCCATTAGTGCTTTACAGTCCTGCAAAAAATCATATTAAGTAGTACTAGATAATATTCTAAAATTAACTCCACCATAGTGATAACAAGCTCTCTTGTGTATAGACTCAAAGATGAGTGGTTTTGAGAAGATAATTTTATCCTTACGTACTCTCAAAATTGGACTCACTCCTTCAATCTTTTCTTAATTTTCATTACTTTTCACACTACTATCAAATTTTTCTTTCACATGCTCTTCTACTAGTATCTCTGACTCCTCGTTCTCTTTCTCTAATTTTGATTGAGAATTGTTTCTCTTTACTCTCAATGGCTCTTCTTTATTCCTCGTAAAAAATTTCTCTATTTAATTCTTCTTCTTGTGCTCTTGGAAAATTTGTATCTTCTTCTTTAGGTGATTAATCGTGTTTAGGTTTTCATGTTCTTTCCTTTGAGATTTGGCACATCAAACTTCATTCTAATTGGATTATTTTTGTAACCTATTTTCTTATAGAACTACGTAGTTTTGCGAAATCTTCTCGTATAGCCTCTCTAAGCTTTGCATCTCTACCTCGAATTTCAACATGCCTTCTTCTTTGATGGAACATGGCTGCAAAATAAAATCAAGTAAAAGAAAAAGTGGACCTCACAATTCACTCCCTCATATGTTTCACTCGATAAGTGATGTTCACTCATGTTTTCACTCTTTAATTTAGGTGCTCTCTCACAAAAAATGAATGCTCCTAAAGGGGATAAGTCAAAGTTTTGCAATCAAGATCAGAAGAGCATGTCAAAAACAAATCAAGCAAGAATGATTGTAAAGTGTCAAACTCAAGCAAAGAACCAGTAGAATTCAACAAAAACGAAAACTAGAAATCTATAACCTAATGTTCAAAATCCAACAAACTAGGAAAACAACAAGAATATGATATCTAGAATCAATAGTGTAATATTCAAAGTTCAAAGAATTATGCAAGATGAACAAAGATGAAGAACAACTAGACAAATCAACAATAAAAATAAACAAAGAATTATGAATAAAACTAAAGACACTAATTTTACTGAAACCCCAACTTAATTCTCAGTAATTTTAAAGTTTAATCTTAATAAGAAAAAGCACTTTGGAAATAACTAACTTTTCTTATGAATTTCAGCAACTTAAAACTCATGAAAATTGAACTACTTACTTGACGTACCTACTTCAATTTTTTCCCCTTCGAATGTTTGCAGTGAAGGAACTCTTATACAAGAGTACCTATGAGTGGAAGCGGACCTTTCCAATTCATTGTGATAGAATTTCCACGTATACATTCGAACAAACAGATATGCATTGATAACGCTAAATTACTGGCATGCTTAAAGAATAAATAAACATGAGACTGAGAGAACATACCAGTCGAAGACTTTCTTCACTTGAAAACTCGCTCCCTCCACGAATGACCTTTCGTTCTCGCTAGACCAACAACACCCCGGTTGTCTACTCGAACAGCTTCGCACATACAATAGTAAATGGGGATGACACCACAACTCAGAGCCTTTAGTATTCTCAGAGTGAGAATCCAAAGGGTGGGCTTTGATGGAATCGGTAGAGGAGGCTTTTCACCCTTCCTTCACGGTACTACTTCACTATCGGTCACCCAGGAGTATTTAGCCTTGCAAGGTGGTCCTTGTTGATTCACACGGGATTCCACGTGCCCCATGTTACTCGGGTTATTCAATCAAAAAACTTCTAGAATTACCCCAATCTGTAAGATAAATAAAATTATTTTTTTCTTCAACTTCGCTGAAATCAGAATAGTTATCTCGCTTTCCCGGAACAGTAAGCTGTCTAGTAAACAAAACTCCTTCCTTCCTTACGAGTGGAAATCCAATTCCGTTTTGTCTTTTTTGCAATGTACCTTCCACTATGTTGAAGATCTTATAAAAGGTGTTTTTCTACTTAATGATAGTTATGTAGAATTTGGTGAACAAAAAAAATCTTTTTCTTTATCAGCAGCGGTATTCTCTCTTGACTCGAGACTATTTTGAACCCTATGCAATTCTCAATCTCCCTTAGGTTTTGTCACAATGAGTGGATTACTCATTTCTTAATGAAAGAAGAACAAATGCAGCCTATTGTGTACTAAGATCAAGCAAGTGGGAGAATGGAAAGACTATCGCATAGTCGGGTGCTTGATCATGTAGTGCGCGGTACACAATCATGTAGTAAAAGCTAAACGATTGATCGTTTAGTTCAGCTCAAGTGTTAAGCAATCGTTTAGTAAACAGTAAGCGATCATTTAGGAAAGCGCGGGCACAGGTGTGCGATCATTTAGTAAGCATGTGCTATCGTATATGCACTGCAATCACTAAGTGATAAAATACATATCACACTGTGAGCGATTATGCGTGTCTCTTGCAAAATGAAAAAAAAAATTCATTTTATTCTTCAGTTACTAGAACTGAATTGAACTTCCAACTAATGTAAAAAAATCAGAGAAAACGTCGGTCAATTATCTCATAACCGTTCAATTAATAAAATAATAAATATAATCAAATTATATTCATAACCTATAGTTTGATATTATATATCAACTATAGTGTTTTCTCCTCTACTTGATATAAACCATATTTATATCCAATTTCCTCCAAAGTAATGTATCTCATACATTTAGTCAATCATATAATATATAATTAACCAGTTTAATTATATCATACCTCTTGTCAATTTAAACATTTCAAACTGACCCAAAAACTGGTTCTCAACTTTTAATCAAGCTACCAAGGGGACCTTATGGACCTATGGCTTGAAGCTCCAACAGTACGTGAATAGCTGACTAAACTCTTTAGCCATGAGATCCACCATCCGTTAACTGTCAGGCATTCCACTAAAGACCGACATCTGAACTCTTCTTACCACAGATATATTTCTGTGTCTATCGGATATAACCAATCATGAGTACGATAACCATTCATAGATACTGTAAGTACAATTGGGCCAATTTACCATTTTGCCCCTGTAGTTACATCTCACTCCTTAAGTACCACTAATCTCTCTAATGAATAATACAACATAGTCCAACTATGTGTGAACACCTCTCAAGCTATGAGAAGGTGTGTGGCGCCACATCGTTCAAGCCCTGGGATCAGCCCTTAAGGGAGCTATCTATCTACTTGCCCCTACTTTGAGGAAGGAGTGAATTCCATCTTGTGTAGTTAAGTTCCCAGCTTCAAAATCAGACAAATCCCCAAAGTGGTAGGTTTGAGTCAGCGGCCTGGCCATTCGTACCCATGCAAATCAAAGAACCACCCTTAATGGCAGGAGTTCCCAACTCACTCAGGATTGAGATCATGTTACCTATGGTCATCCTAGTGAAGTGAAGTCTCTGTCATGAACGGTGAATATAACGAGACGTTATCACTTCGTGGTCAAGTCTTATACAAACTCTTTGTATAGGATGCCCCCGCTCGCATGTCCCCTACACGAATGATCAGGATCAGACCATCTGTGACAAGTCACAACATTTGTAACTATTCCACAAAATAGGTTGCATTCGTAGCGTTATCAGGATAAGGTTTACCTTCTATATCCATATATTACAGACCATTTTGATTATCACTTAAGACATGATCTACTTATATGTCACCACATACATGCTTAAGTTACATAAAGACAACTAGAGATTTTAGTTTATTGGTTTGTGGTAAAGCAAATAAAACATCCAAACGATAAAAAACAATAAGTGAAGTAAATATCATATATTATACATCATAAGCGTTCGTACAAACTATTTACAAACAACAGTACACGAGACTTTAAGGCATCAACCCCAACATGCAGTGCCCATGATAACCTCAATTGTTTTTTCTGTTTTCAATTTCACCCTACAACACCAATCAACTTCTTTTTTTTTTTTCCTTTCTAATTCGATTACAAACTCTCTAATCCCACAACCTCTCTTATTTTTCTATTCTCTTTGAATTTCACTTCTGTGGCTTCAATTTCTTTTTTTCTTTTTTTTTTCTTTTCAAAACAATGCAAAAAAAAAAACTAATTAGAAAATAGACTCAACAAGGAAAGTAATCAAAGGAAACATATACTCAATCTAGAGCTTAGGCTCTGATACCAAATGATATGAAAACCCTAGAAATTTGTAAATTACAAACTTTTTTATGAACCCCTATTAACAAATTCCAAAACCCTTAAGTCAACTGATGTCAATTTAAAGGGAAAAACTAGAGTTAGATTACCTTTTGATCGAAGACCAAGGGATAAGGCACTACAAGAAAAAGAAGTTCTCCCGACGCTTAAATAGAGTGTCGGGAGTTAGGTCGTCGGGAGAGATGGTCTCTCACGAAGAAGTAAAGGACCATCAGGAGTTCCCCAGAGAACTCCCGACGGATCTTTTGATGCCTGTCGGGCGACGTCGGGAGAGGGGTCTAGTTTAAATCAGACCCATTCTTCTTCCCCACTCCCCCATTTTTTCCCCATTCCCCCTCTCAAAAAAACCCTAACCCCAATCTCCTCCCCACCCCCCACCGCCGCCGCCCCTATTTTCTTCCTATCCCTCTCAAAATTTCCCTCTTTCTCCTATTTTCCTCATTTTTCTTCACCATTCTTCCTCCCCCTCCCCATTTTTCCATCATTTTACACTTTAACTCCCATTTTCTCCATTTTTCCCATCCAACTTTTCTTCCATTTTTCCATCAAAATTTTCTTCCATTTCTCCCTTTTCTTCCATCCTTTTACACTTTTCATTTTTCCTATAAAATTTTTCTTCCATTTCTCCCTTTTCTTCCATCAATTTTTGCTGTTGCCGCCGTCGTCTCCTCGCTAGTAATTTTCTCATTTTATTTTATCTTGTATATTTATTTAAATCATATGTGAAATGCCCATTAAAATGTGTTAAATATTGTATTCGCTTTTGTTAATTTTTTGAAATTGTTGTACAAATCATGCTCGTCAATATTATGCCCATTAAAATCTTATCTAAAATTTTTTTTGTACAAATCATGCCCATTAATATCTTGTCAATTTTGCAGAATATATTTGTTTTACAATTCTCTGAAATTGTTGAGAGTAATTTTATAACAAACATGTCATATGATGTTGGTTATTTGGAGCCTAAGCATGCATGATTTAACATTTCGAAGATGTTGAATAAATAAAAGGCCTATATTAATCTAAAAAATATAAAATAAATCTTTAAACTTCCAATTTGGTACTTAACACATTTAATATTTTAAAAAAGTTTAAAGAATCAACTAGACATAAAACTAAATTTTGTGTCTAATAGAAAATTGAACTTTAAATTTTGTGTCCAATAGGTATGTAAATTTTAGAAGATGTTGAATAGATGAAAGGCCTATACTAAACACAAAATTGAAAGCTTGGAGACGTACTAAATAAAACATTTGAAAGTTGTTAAGACAATTTAAGCAGGAATCTATGTGTTTATTTTGCCTTAAGAAATGAAAATTATGGAACTCAATGCTTAATAATACTTTGTACTTTGTCCTCTAATCCAAGTTATTGTTTTGGATTACAAGTTGGTCAGAAAATATTTATTTTTAAGGATGAATAAAGAATAGATTAAACTAAGGAATAAGTTATCAGTGGAGTATAGAGAAGAAGTATCACAGTTCTTAAATATGGAAAGGTTTCATGTTAATGATTCCGGACGAATAAGATGTCCATGCAAGAATTGTATGAATTCAATTTGGGAAAAGATAGATATTGTGGAACGACATCTATTAACATATGGAATATCTCCCTCATATTGTGAATGGGTATATCATGGAGAGCCAGTAAACTTATCTAGAAGCCATACAAGTCATTCAATACAGGATGTTGAAGTAGATAGTATAGAGAGTAATGTTGTCGAAGAAAATAAGATGTTGAATCTTATAAACGATTTACAAATTCCAATTGAAAACGAAAATGCAAATGAAGGAAGGATTGAGAATAATGAAATGTCCTTTAATGGTCAAGAAAGAGATACCATGAACTTATTCGAGGATTTAATGATCGAAGCACGTAATGAATTATACCCTGGGTGTTCGCAATTTTCGTCTTTAAACTTTTTAGTGAAGTTGATGCATATCAAAGTTTTGAACGGCTGGAGTAACAAATCGTTTGACATGTTGCTGGAATTGTTAAAAGCAACGTTTCCAGTTGGCACCTCTATACCTACTTCCTTTTATGAAGCCAAGCGAAAATTGCATGATTTAGGCTTAGGTTATGAGTCTATTCATGCGTGCAAATATGATTGTGTATTGTATTGGAAAGAGTTTGCAGATTTGCAACAATGCCCTATTTGTGGTGAGTCTCGGTACAAAGTTAATGATGGCAAAGGTAAAAAAATACCACATAAGGCATTGTGTCATTTTCCATTGATACCTAGATTAAAACGATTGTTTGCATCAAAAGAAGATGCTTCTGACATGAGATAGCATAAAGATAAACGAGTTGAAACAGAGGATGTATTGCGACATCCAGCTGATGCAGAGGGGTGGAAATATTTTGATCGTGAATTCCCTCATTTCGCTTTAGATCCTCGTAATGTTTGTTTGGGATTAGCTTCAGATGGCTTCAATCCATTTGAAAATATGAGCACTTCTTATAGTATATGGCCTGTGGTGATAATTCCTTATAATTTGCTCCCTTGGAAATGCATAAAGGAAACAAACTTCTTCATGTCTTTGCTCATACCTGGTCCAAAATATCCTGGAAAGGAAATTGATGTTTACTTGCAACCGTTGATTGAAGAGTTGAAAAGAGTTGTGGACAATTGGTGTGCGAACTTATGATTCTGTTGCTGGTGAGTTTTTTCAACTATATGCTACCTTATATAGACGATTAATGACTTCTCTGTGTACGGTAACTTATCTGGGTGGAGTACAAAAGGTTATCAAGCATGTCCAATATGCAAAGAAGATAACTCGTCCTTCGGGATAAGAGGGAAAATATCATTTATGGGACATCGACGTTATCTTCTAGAAAATCATAATTGGCGTTGAAGTAGACAACATGATGGAAAAGTTGAACGTAGACCTCCACCAGTCATAATGAATGGAGAAGAGATATTACAACAAATAAATACGCTAAACTTTTCTGTGCTTAGCAAACATCCATCGAAGCAAGATAAAAAAAAAAAGTGAATTCTAAACTGGACTAAAAAAGGTATTTTTTTTTCCAACTTCCATATTGGTCCAGACTATTGTTACGACATAAATGGGATGTAATGCATATTGAAAAAAACATATGCGATAATTTAGTGGGCACGTTGTTAAATATTGAAGGAAAGACAAAGGATACAACAAACGCTCGATTAGACTTACAAGATTTAAAGATAAGAAAGGAACTACACTTGATACAGGTTGATAACAGATTTGTAAAACCACACGTAGCATACACATTAACAATTGGTGAACGGATTTCGTTTTGTAAGTATTTGAAATCAGTGAAATTCCCTGATGAATTCGTATCTAACATATCACGATGTGTCAATGACAAAGATGGAAAAATATCGGGGCTGAAAACACACGATTGTCATATGTTGCTTCACAGACTACTCCCTATTGGTATTTGAGCATACCTACCGAAGAATGTATCCACTGCTATGTTGAGTTGTGTATATTCTTTCGCGACTTATGTGCAAAGACAATATGTGTAAGTGATTTGAACAGACTACAAGCAGACATCATAGTCATACTTTGTAAATTGGAGAGAGTATTCCCACCTACCTTTTTCGATGTAATGGTACACCTTGCAGTTCATCTACCATATGAAACCAAAGTGGTGGGTCCAGTTAGTTATAGTTGGATGTATCCTATTGAAAGAAGTTTATGAACATTAAAATAATTTGTACAGAACAAAGCACATCCTGAGGGGTCTATAGCGGAAGCATATGCAATGAATGAATCATGGAACTTCTGCTCGCGATATCTAAGTGAGATTGAAACGAGATTCAATAGAGATGAACGAAATGATGATAACATTCCCGATCACGAGATATTTGGTGAATTTGAATTATTTAGGCAGAGGGTACGACCATTAGGGGGGTGTAAATTTTGGGTTAAACCATTTTAGGGACAAATTTGAGTTTTATGTGTGTTAGTCATCATTGTTTACTTCTTTTGTATGTTTTTTATGTTCGGGAGATTCCATGTTTGTCATGGGGGGTAGGTAAAGTTTCATTACACCCGTCTTATCCTTGAACTTGGCTATTTTGTGTATTTATGAATGTTTACGAAGTTTAATGTGTAAAATTTGGGTTAAACCATTTTTGGGACAAATTTGAGTTTTATGTGTGTTGGTCATTATTATTTACTCGTTTTGATGTTCATTACCACCCGTATTGGAGTTTGAACGTGTTGTGGATGTTTATCGATATAACATTTCAATGTTTTTGTTTTATTGTAGAATGCTGTTTGGAGATGAGCTGGGACAATTGTTGAAGATGTTGTGTTCAAGAAGTGTTCTAGATGTTGTTTTGATTTTACTTCTTTTATTTATTTGTGATATGAATGTTTATCGACTTCATTTGGATATTGTAATTTCTAGTATCGACTTCGTTTGGATATTATAATTTTTTACTTGTCATAAAATGGACTTCATTTTTCGTTTTTTAGTTATGTGAATCTTTATTTGGAATAATATGTTTTATAGGTTTTCAGATCAAATTTTAAAAAATTACAAACGATATATTTAATTTTAATACTCCCTACGCATATAGGATCTCCCGACGCACTTTAAAACGGCGTCAGGTGTTATGGTGGAACTCTGGAGGCCTATGTGGCATCGGGAGTTAGGGGGAACTCCCGGCGCACTACAATGTGTTAGGAGTTCCCCCATAACTCCCGACGCCATTTAAAAATGCGTCGGGAGATCTTCTCCCAATGAGTTTCTCCCGACCAAACTCTCGACGACCGTTTATGCGTCGGGAGATCCTCTCCCGACGAAATGTGACGTCGGGAGAAGTCAGATTTCCTGTAGTGAGGAGAACTAGTTCCTTACTCCAAGTTCGGCATCCCTGAATTCAAGAATTGCAAAAGAATGGTGTTGAGGCTTTATTATCCACCAGAGAATTTTCATTCAAAGAAAATCCTAAAACTCAAACGTCAGAATTGAAAGCAAACGATGATAAGGCTCTGTCTTCCATCAGAGAATTTTCATTTAATGAAAATCCTAAAAACTCAAACATCCAAAAAAAAATTTTGTTCAACCTAATGGTCAAGCTTTAAATAGCCTCCCAAAACCCTAATGTGTGCCACATCATAGTTTTTAATAAAGTGACAAAATTAACCTTACTTAATATGTTTAGAAAGGATAAAAATGGAAATAATAAAACTTGACTTAAACTAATAAAAAAAAGTATTAATAATAAATTGGAGCCTTAGGCGGTTCATATCACTTAGTTGAGTAAAAAACTTGGTCATGAATAAATTGAGATGGGGGTGATTGGTCACGGAACCACCTAAACTTGTGAGGGATAGCATTGGCATTTATTTTATTTGTAACACGACCAATCATTGTTGATATGAACTCATATGCCCAAACCTATTATGCATAATATTAAAACAATTCATTTTTTGAAAGTTTGAATATACAAATATTAGGTAATATAATTAATATACCTGAATGCATGTGAAATATCACGACACTATATTTATTTTTAGTGGTCTTCCTCTTCCCTTTTGGCATATTTCATGTCTAACGATTTTCCCACCCACTTAACATACGTTTGAAAATAATCGCACCCCAATCAAACGTTTGAAGACATCCCAGTCATGAACAATTCTAAAAATGATAGTTCATGTCTATTATCATTTCATGTCTAATAGGTTTTCATCTATTTTCATTCTCCTATCTTTCACCAATAATGATAGTTCGATGAGATATACTAAAGCTAATTCACCCATCTTCACAATCCCCTCATATTTTAGAAATACTACCTAAAAATGACCATACCCACCATCAATCACCTAAAACACCTATATAGAAGAGTTCGAATTGATTTTTTCAAGTTTAAAAGTTGTTGCAAGATGTTGTGAGATATTGCAAAATAAAAAATAGTAGCTAAAAGACTATCTAAAAAATAATCATACCCACCATAAATACCTAAAACACCTATATAATGAGTTTGAATTGATTGTTTCAAGTTTGAAAGTTGTTGGGGGATGTTGCGAGATAAAAACAGTAGTTAAAGAACTACCTAAAAATGATCATACCCACCATAATTCACCTAAAACACCTATATAAATTAGTTTGAATTGATTGTTTCAAGTTTTAGAGGTTGTTGCAAGTTGTTGCGAGATAAAAAAAAAAAAAAAAAAAAAAAAAAAAAAAAAAAGGAGCTAAAAGACTACCTAAAAATGATCATGCCCACCATAAAATCACCTAAAACACCTATATAAAAAAAGTTTGACTTAATTGTTTCAAGTCTGAAAGTTGTTGCGAGATATTGCAAGATAAAAAGCAGTAGCCTATATATCTGAGTTTGAATTGATTGATTCAAGAATTGATTATTTCAAGTTTGAAAATTGTTGCGAGATTAAAAAAAAAAAACACCTATAAAATGAGTTCCAAATGAGTATTTCAAGTTTGAAAGTTGTTGTAAGATGTTGCGAGATAAAAAACAATAGCTATAAGACTACCTAAAAAATAATCATACCCACCATAAATCACCTAAAACACCTATATAAAAGAGTTTGAATTGATTGTTCAAGTTTGAAAGTTGTTGCAAGATAAAAAAAAAAAAAAAAAAAACAATAGTTAAAAGATGTCTAAAAATTGGCATACCCATCCTAAATCACTTAAAACACCTATAGAAATGAGTTCTAGTTGAGTGTTTCAAGTTTGGAGGTTGTTGTGAGATGTTGTGAGATAAAAACAGTAGCTAAATAACTACCTAAAAAATGGTCATACCCACCCTAAATCACCTAAAATACCTATATAAATGAGTTCAAATTGAGTGTTTCAAGTTTGGAGGTTGTTGCATGTTGAAAATGGCAAGACCCTCAGACGACGAACAACAAACGATCAAGGTACGGTGATCAAGCAAAGAACAAAACCTGCAAAACAGAAACCGGAATACACACCCTTTCTAACTCACTGCTCGGAAAATGGAGAATGGAAGAGTAGAAAAGGAGAGGAGAACTTTCAAATTGAAGCTGTGTTATTTAAATAACCTGCTGAAGGCCACGACTTTTATAGGCCTTCAGCGTGGAACGGTCGAGTGAGAACGAGGTGGAGAGCCTCAGAACGTGCGACGGGTTATGCGAAAGACTCGTCGGAAGACGCGCGTGCAGATAACTTCTTCCTTTTCTCTTTTTTTCCCAGTTTTAAAACATAATAAAAATATAAAAAATAAATAAAAATATTTTTAGTAAAAATAATAATCACATGCCTCACCTCACCATGCCAGACCAGACAGCAGCAGCGGCGCGCATGTGGGATGTTCACCAAACCCACATTGGTCTATTTCCTCACTCCCTCCAAAACATGGGTACCCCTTGGGGCCCAAACCCAAAGCTCAAGGTTGGAGTACATAAGGGAGGCTTCCAAATCAAAATTTTATAATATGGGATTCTACAACCAAAGGTTTGTTCCCTTTTATTTTTTTGAAAATTAAATTTTCACCTTACAATCCCCCACTTGAAAATTTAATCAAAAAGAGAAAAGAAAAAAGTTTTTCATCGAGCATTTTCAATCTATACAACACTATGCATAAGCAAAGGTGTCTTACGACTTGAACCTTTACGTAGTGTAGCTGATTCAGACCATACTAGAGTAACCTTTGGTTTTGAACTCTATCTCTACATTATCTCACACAGAATGCTATTAGGGTGTAGTACGAAAGCTCGTGCTTTAAGGCCTAGCACGTGTATCCCGGTTTAGTGAACGCTCTAGAGAGTTTGCCTAAAAACTCCATAGGAAGCGACCCTCACTTCCACATTCACATAGATGAGTCTATCAAGAGTACTCTTGTAGCTAAGAACCCCACTTATCATCAAGTATAGATCTCATTAAGAACTGAGTTCAACCTTTCTTACGCTTCAGGATATCATGCTCAAACTATAAGTCATAGGAATGGAACTATGAGTTTGGTTTAGCATGATTCAATATATATCACTCATGATCAGTTATTACTCGTTGAACCTGTTTCTTAGGATCTCTAGTCTACAGGTTGGGTTTTCCTCACCGTGATTCATCTTTCTATAGGCATGACTCCCATCCTTTCTGAGGTTTTAAACCTTTCTCTGGCCAGTCCTTTCGTCAAAGGATCTGTCAAATTTTCATCAGTTCGTATATAATCCACTCTAACTGCACCAGTAGTGAGAAACTCTCTAATAGTATTGTGCTTACGACATACTTGTTGTCTCTTTCCATTGTAGTAACAGTTCTGAACTTTTGCGATTGCTGCAGTAATATCGCAATGGATCAATATGGCGATACCGGCTTTTCCCATAAGGGAATCTCTGATAGCAAACTTCTAAGCCAACATGCTTCTTCACTAGCTGTCGCTAATGCTATCATTTCTGACTCTATCATAGATTGGGCTAAAATAGTCAGTTTCTTGGACTTCCAAGAGGCAGCTCCACCTGCTATATTAAAGATATAGCCACTTGTAGCCTTTCAATCATGCGAAAGAGAGTTCCAGTTAGTATCACTTAACCCTTCCAGGACAGCGGGAAACTCTTGATAATGTAATCCTAGGTTTTGGGTTTTCTTCAAGTACTTCATTACCCTTTCTATAGCATTCCAATGCTCTTTACTAGGTTTGCTTGTAAACCTGCAAAGTAATCTTACAACATAAGCTATGTCAGGCCTAGTGCAGTCAGCAACATATCTAAGACTGCCTATGATGCTCACATACTCAGATTGATTAACACTGTCACCAGTGTTCTTGAACAACTTGACACTAGGGTCATGAGGAGTACAGACTGGTTTACAATCAAAGTAATTATATTTCTTTTGAATTTTTTTCTATATAGTGAGATTGATTCAAAGAGATTCCCTTTTCAGACCTATTCACTTTTATGCCTAAGATTACACTAGCTTCTCCTAAGTCTTTCATGTCAAAGTTTGCACTCAATATTGATTTCACATCATTTATGACGTGCAAGTTCGACCCAAAGATCAATAAATCATCTACATATAGACACAAGATAGTGCAAAGATTATTTCAAACTTATAGTAGATGAATTTGTCACTTTCATTAACCTTGAAACCTTTAGATAGGATAAGGTCGTCAAATTTTTCATGTCATTGCTTAGGAGCTTGTTTTAGTCCATTAAGAGATTTGTCTAATTTACATATCTTGTTTTCTTGACCATGGACTACAAAAACCTCAGGTTTTTCCATGTAAATCTCTTCTTCAAGTTCACCATTTAGGAAAGCAATCTTTACATCCATCTGATGTACTACGAGGTTATAAAAGGCAGCGAGAGAAAACAGGACATGGATTGAGGTAATTCTACGAGGTTATACGTTTTCTCTTTGTCTAAAGCCCTTTGCTACTAACCTAGCTTTAAATTTGTCAATAGTTCCATCAGGTCTAAGTTTCCTCCTTAAGATCCATTTGCATCCTATTTCCTTGCAGCCTGGGGGTAGATCTACTAAGTGCCAAGTTCTATTTGACTCAAGTGAGTCAATCTCATCATTTATGGCTTCTTGCCATAGGTTGGCATCTACTGAGGATAGGGCAGCTCTCAAATCTTTAGGATCTTCTTCTATATTATAGGTTAGTAAGTCATTTCCGAAATCTTTGGCAGTTCTAACTCTTTTGCTTCTTCTAGGTTCTGGGTCAGTTTCCTCTCTAGGGTTAGGATATCTAACTAGGGTTAGACCACTTGATCCTGAGCCCCCACTATTCCTTGATTTAAAAGGAAATCTATCTTCGAAGAAGTCGGCATCATTTGACTCAATGATCACTTGGTTCACTAGATCATAGAACCTATAGGCTTTACTATTTATGGCATAACCTTTAAAGATGCAATCGTAAGTTCTACTAGCCAACTTTCTTCGTTTTGGGTCTAAAATCCTTACAAAGGTTAGGCAACCCCATGTTCTAAAGTAGGACAAGTTTGGTTTCTTATTCTTGAGAATTTCGTAAGATGAAGTTTTGTTTTTAGACTTTGAGATCCATTTAGGACATGACACACGGTAAGGATGATTTCACCCCACCAATAAGACGCGACTCCTGAACTAAGTAAAATAGCAACTACTAGCTCAGCTAAAGTTCTATTTTTCTTTCGGCTTTTCCGTTCATTTCAGGAGAATAAGGCGTGATCTTTTCATGAATTATTCCATATGAGTCAAAGAACTCATTAAAACTGTCCGAGTCGTACTTCGTTCCCCTATTACTACGAAGTCTTTTAATCTTTCTATTAAATTGATTCTCTATTTCAGAAATAAAAAGTTTGAAGGCATCAAAAGCATCACTTTTGTTTTTGAGCAAGTAGATAAAAGTAAAGTCAGAGCAGTCATCAATAAAAGTAATGAAATATCTTTTACTGTTCTTAGTCAAGATGCTATCAAATTCACATGAATCAGAATGAATTAAATCTAGAGTCTCAAAATTCCCAAGTACATATTTATGCGGAGTTTTAGTAATTTAAGCTCGACTACAATACTCTATTTATCAAAATCATTCGTGGATAACTTAAGTATCATTTCTAGTCTAATCAGGTTATTAATTAAATTCTTATTTACAAGACAGAGTCTAGCATGCCAAACATTCATAGAACACAACATATACACAAAAGATTTCATTTTATTGAGGTCTAAATTTAATTTGAACATTCCCTCTGTTGCATACCTTTTCTCTACAAATACATTATTTTTGGTAAGGGTATATAGGTCTGCCCTTATAGTTTGAGTAAACCTGGTTTTGTTGAGGAGATAGCCCGAGACCAAATTCTTTCTTATCTCTGGAGTGTGCAGAACATCCTTCAACGTGAGGGTCTTCCCAAAGGTAAATTTCAGTTCCACCTCGCCGGTTCTAGCACTTTCGTGGAGTGGTGATCCCCCAACAAAATATTCTTATCCTTAGTTTCAGTATAAATTTTAAATAGACTAAGGTCTTGACAGACATTGCACTACGATCCTCGTGAAACATTTCTCGAGGATGGGGAATGAAATGAGGAGCAGGACAAAGACGAAGGAAGCCATCCCGAGTCCCGCCCCATCCCGTGGACGTCTCTAAGATTAATGATTTCTGCCTGTATATTAATGGTTAGAGCATTATTTTTTATTTTTTATTTTTTGAAAAATTAATAATACTAATACAAATTTTGATGGTTAATGAGTATTTTTGAAATGAGGTGCTAGCCATTAAAGCTAAACTAACATGTAAATTATGTTAGCGATCAAGAGGTCTGTTGTTTGAATCTCCCACACCCTATTATACTAAAAAAAAAAACATAAGAAGTCGTTTGATTGGAGGTTTTCTAGATCAAAATTGACACAGGCATGCAAAACACATATTTGTTTTACAGTTTTCATCATTTTGCCTGGAAATAAGCTATTTTCATGCATTCTCTTTCCCCACAAATAATGGTTTTCTTTTTCTTTCCAAAACTATGAGTTTTCTCTTCTGTTTTTCATTTTATATATAATTTTGTTTTGAATGTAGTTAATTAGTTAATTAATTAATATAAATATTTGTTTAATAAATCAGTAATATTCTATTAAAATATTTACTTAACTTATTTTTACAACAAAAATTTATTAAATGAATGAAATTACTTATTTACATAAATTATTAATTAATTAACCAACAATATCTTAAATATACTTAAATTAGTAAATTAGGATTAGTTAAATTTAATTAGTACAAAAATTCATTTTTTATTAGTAATAATTGATTTCTTATTTTTTTTTATAATCAAACGATTATTTATTGAGATTAATTCTAATTTGAACCTTCATTATAAACATATAATCATTATTGATTATTTATAATAAGTTAATTATTTATTATGATTAATTTTTATTATTATATTCATTATCAACATGTCATATATATAAAATTTTCTTTTTAAGTATTCTTTATTAACATATCATATCTACTTTTATAAAAAAAAAAAAATCATTTTTTATATACCATATTGTTCATAAAATATATTTTCTTATATTATTTAATTAAAATTGAAATTAATGACGTTGGACTTAATTAATTATTAAAATAATTAAGTATTAGATTATAATTAATTTGACATTCATTAAATATATTATTTAGTTAATTTTAATTATAAATTACTCCATTTTTAAATATTTATAATTAAAACTATTATTGATCGTTAATTGTTTATCTTTTATGGATATATTAAATGATATTTATTGTTTAATTAATTAATCTACTAAATTTATTTAAGATTATCATGTTTAAATACTTTTATAAAATTCTAATAGCATTTTCGATGAAGACAAAGAGGATCATTTTTATTTTTAGTCCTATTATATTCTCACGTACTTTTAAGTATTTATATGACCTTCAACCAAATGGCTGATATTTTTATTAAAATATTAATGAAATATAAAAAATTAAGATGAAAATGTGAATATTGTAAATATAATATACATAATAAGCCCTAACATGATACATCGACCTTTTTTTCTCTCTAGTTTTGGCAAAATAAAAGGCAAAAACTTTGTATCAGAGTCGTTTGTGTACAATCAGCAGTTTATGAGATTACTTCAAAACAATCCGCCAAACTACGCGACCTTCCTCAAGATTCTTTCCTCTTCCCTTCACCTGACTTCGATCAGCATCTTCAATGGCGTCACGAGACGATAAGCCCTCGAAGCCCTCGAAGCCCTCCAGCAGTCGGACCGGCGGTATTCGAACCCTTTCCGATCTCAACCGACGTTCACCTGATTCTGTCGGCGACCCCGATGGTCCTCAAGAGTATTACACGGGTGGTGAGAAGAGGTCACTTTTTAGCCCTAATTTCTTTACTTCCTTTCGTTCTTGCTTTTGTTTACATGAATTTATATTCCATTCCATTAGGAGAATGTTTGTTAGATGATTGTGGATTTATCCTTTCTTTTTACTTTTTAAAATTAATTGAAAATTAATGGCTTAGAAGCCTGGAGTGTTGTGCATATGATTTTTCTAGGGGAAGGGGTATTTCCCATCACTCAATTCGATAGTTTTTATCATGTTTGGACTTTTTTAGGGACAATTGGACTTTGGTCATTGGTGGACGTTGGTGAGAAATTTTGAAATCGAAGAAATAGTGTGGCGTGTAGTTGGGGTCCTGGAAGTTTTTGATGGGTTAAAGATGAAATGGTTGAGAAGAAATTCAGTAATTTTTCATATATTATTTTGGATAAGTTTTTTGCAATATTGAGGGGATATTGTATTCAATGTTAAGTTGCGGAATTTCTTATGTAGAGAGGAGGATAGCGGGTTGGAAGTTCTATCTTGGTAGAAATCGTAAAACTCTTTGTTTGGATTTTTTTAGCCATTGCCGTGGATGAATATATTGTATAACAGCTGAGGGATAGTCCTGTACATCAGGTGAGTAAAGGAGGATAATTTCCATCTGGGTCGCTGTTCTGTAACTTGGTGCTAGTGATAACTGGTAGCAACAGCTCTATCTTAATGTTAGCTAACGAAATATTTACATGGGAGAACAGACCTGAGGTAGTAGGATTCCAGTTTTGCTGCCTTGAGATCAATTGAACGTCACACTACCAAGTTTCGCTGAGAGAGCAAACCGCCCGTCTTCATTATCAAGTTCCCTTGAATCAGGAAATTGCTTCCTCGTAAGTCTACCTCATTTCTGCACCATTTGATATCATACCACTTGAAACTAGCCAAAAGATAGAGCCTCAGACATTTGTTACCGAGGGGCCCTTCCCCTGGCCTCAATCAAGAATTTGACAGAAGACCTCGAAACTGGCACATTGTTTTCAGCTTAGGAAGAGGATCACTCAAATTAATTTTATCAACGTTGCTCCACCTGAACTGCTCAACACCATATTAATTAGCCAGCACCTTCTGATTGCATTCTCATTTGACCAAGAAACATGCATCTTTTGTTTTTTATAAGAATTACGGGAAATGATCCAAGGGACTAAGAAACATGTATTTCACTGGACTAAAATTCTTTTCTTATTTTACCCCCCTCATGATTATTAATAATGGGAAGGCCTTGATGGTTTAGGTTTTTTGCCTGGTGTCTCCTGAACCCTCATCCTTAGGTTGTTTTCCCTTTCTCTTCTGTCTATAATACAGCCATTCATTTCCTGTCAAAAATAAATTGAGTCACCAGTTGCGAAACTCCAATGCAAGAGATGTGTCCTTTCTCTTTGAGAATGTGATTCTCAAATTTATTTTCTAAACTTTTCTCTAACACTAATGCAACTTTTCTTGTGATTTTGAAGATTGAAGAAACGATTAGCAGACACTAGATAAAGATAGCCCTTTAAGAAAGAGTCAGTGTTTATCCTTTTGATAAAGAAACATTCTTCCACAGTATAACGTGATGAATTACTCAACATTTATGGTTTTATGATTTAGTTACTGTGGATCATGGGCTCAGGGGCGAGGATAAAGATTTTGCTGGTGGCTCTTGAATAATTTTGGAGTGAAGGCTAAGGCAGAGTGTGAATTTGATATTGTGTCCTCTATACAGAATTCTTCTCCTTTTATTATCGAGAATTAGATTTCATTTTTTTTAATTAAAATTGATATTTAGTGGGGGATGTTTGTTTTCATTTATGATTTACCACCTCCTTTACATGGTTTTTGTTTTAATTTATTCATATTTGCTGATCTAAGCAAGAATGTAAGGTTGGATCCACTGTAATAGTTTGTTTTTCTTGTCTCCCTCCCCTCCCCTCCATTAAATGGAAGAGAAGGAAAAAGGGAAAAAAAAGCTGTCCAATTTTCATATAACTAACTCTGAAGTTGACAATATTGGTAGATGCTTAGTGGGTGCTAATGCTGTTTCCAATTTTCAGTGGGATGCTTGTCCAAGATCCTACAAAGGGTAATGATGTGGATTCACTTTTCAATCAAGCGAGGCAAATGGGAGCTGTGGAAGGCCCTATTGATCATGCCCGTTCATCAAACTCCAGCAGCTTTACCGGAACTGGTAGGTTACTCAGTGGAGAAACTCTACGTTCTGCACCCAGTCAGCCTGAGAGCATTGTTCACAATATTGTATTCTGGAGCAATGGCTTTACTGTAAACGATGGCCCTTTGAGGAGGTTGGATGATCCTGAAAATGCATCTTTTTTAGAGGTAAGTGGAATATGATACCAATAATGGTCTAATTAAACATCTGTGTGTTTGTTTGCACGCACCCATGCATCCATGGATTATAAGAGTGGAAACAACTTGGAATACATTTTATGGCAATACTTGATCCTTTATAAGTGTTTGTAAGCTTTTCTTTGATATCTTGAAGAAACGTTTCTGAATGTGTTCACTTCTTGTTACTTTTACTCCATTAGATACATTTCTTCTGATTACTGATTGACTTAGTTTATGATTTTTACATATTTGTATTATTTCACTCCAGAGCATCAGAAAGTCCGAGTGCCCCAGAGAGCTTGAACCTGCAGACAGGAGGTCCTCCGTTCATGTGAATTTAATCAGGAGGATGGAGGAGTATCGTGTAAGTAGCCTTACTAGATTTCACTTGTTGGTCCTTCAATTCCATTTCCAACGTATATGCACTGGCATAGATGATAGGACTTATTCGGATTAAGAACTGTTTGAAAACTACTCCTGTTTTTGGAGGCTTTCCAGTCAATAGTTAACCTTTTAAGTATGCTAAGCATCTTTAGAGTTTGTAGTCTGAAGCGTCTAAATATTACACTTTGTATTTTGCATCTTGCAGGAGCCAGAGAAACCACGTCTTCCATTTCAAGGTGTAGGAAGAACTCTTGGTGGTAGTGCCCCAACTCAAGCAGCAAACGAGACTGCTACTCCTCCCAATGTCAATAGCAGTCCAAGCCCTTCTGCAGGCCTCGTTGTGGATGAATCATTGCCATCAACCTCGATTCAGCTTAGGTTGGCAGATGGAACACGCATGGTAGCTCATTTCAATTACCATCACACGATCAACGATGTTCGTGCTTTCATCGACGCATCTAGGCCAGGGGGTGCCAGGAACTATCAGTTGCAGTTGATGGGTTTCCCTCCCAAGCTTCTTAGCGACGTGGCTCAGACAATCGAGCAGGCTGGTCTTGCCAATTCTGTCGTCATCCAGAAGTTTTAGAAACTTAGATAAGTTTTCTTTAACACCATTACTAAAGGGGAAAAAGAGGTTTTCTGTTCATTGAAATGGTTTCTCAGATTGGGAAAAATTTGTGATGCATATTCGAAGTAGTCCAGGTCTTTTGAATATCATCAATCTTTCAGTCCTTAGAGAGAGGATGGTGGGGTGTCTATTTTGTTTATGTTGTGTCAAAAGACATTTGCTTCTGTAAGTTACTGCAAAATATCTCTTTTTACAACTATATATTTTCAGCTGGCATTTATATTGTTGTTCCTCAAAACTGGTCTTTTATATATTTTGATTAGTTGATGGGTTTGAGATCCAGCACGCATGTGCAATTTGGTCGTTTCTGTAATTTTTGTCGACGATGATGCAAGCAAAAATTAATTTTTATTAATCTCCTTAAGCTTACATTTTAAAAGGTGGGATAAATTTTATTTTTGGCCTCAATTTTGAGTTAACAGTTCAGTTATCTCATAATTAAGTCGGTTGGCCTTGTCTCCCCGTCATATTCCGAACGGAGTCTTTAGACCGATGGGCGAAAAAAAAGGCAACTAGAGTAGTTAAGCATGGTTAGCTAATAATTTTTTTTGGTTTAATCAGTGTTTAATATTGTTTTACAAGAGAATAATAACAAAGTAAGGAGAAGGGAAAATAGAGAGTGAATGTGTTCTCAATTAATTGTATTTCTCAAATGTCCCTTCTATTTAATATATTGAGAAGATAAATATGGAATAAATATTTAGGGATATCCAATCTATGGACATCTATATCTAATTTAAATATTTATAATATTTAATAGTTTTTATTAATTTTAAAAGAGTCCAATAGATTTTTATGTCATATAAATTCTAGCCATATTCGATACCTTTTAAAAAAAAAATGAAGTTTTAAGAACTTATTAATGCTTTTAAATTTTAGGGACGGGACATAAAATTAGAAGTTAAAAGATTTATTAGACACTCTTTATAAAGTTTAGAGATTTGTTAGACGTTACGTTGAGAAATTTGAATCTAAATTTCTTTTAATACAAATGTTACTTTTGACTTACTGAGCCCACTCTTTTTAGAGAGTCAATAGTTGATGTACTCTTCCTCGACACGGAACTGATAGAAGTCAAGCCCTTTGTCTCAAAAAGAATGGTCTCGATCTTCTTCTTTCTTAGCATTATTGTAAACCATTTGACCCTAGTCGTCGGCGTGAAATTGTTCGTGCATGGCAACAAGATCAAGTTGGTAAAGGTTCGAATATCCTTTTCTATTAATTTCTATGATTATAGAACCTCTTTACCATTATGTATAAATGGACTATTCTATTTGTACGGATATGGTATAGGGTGCATTCAATTTTTGTTTGTTTATTAGTTCACAATTCTTCTCTTTATTGCAAGGTAGAGCAGCTTGGTAGCTTGCAAAGCTCATAACTTTGAAGTCATGAGTTTGAATCCTGCCTCTACAAATTTTTTGTGTCTAAACAATTGAGGTTTGATCTTGGTAACTATTAATTAATTAATTAATTACTATTAATATTAGCTTTATTTTTTTCTAGATGAGAGGAAAAGAAGGGGGAGGATGGTTACACTATACTATTATGGTTAATACTTAATAATTTATCCTATTAAATGAAAAACGTTAACCCATTATCCTCATCCTTGGCGAATAGCAGGAATCAAACCTGCATCTTCTCCTTGGCAAGGAGAAATTTTACCATTCAACTATATCATATATATAGAGAGGATATTTTATACTATATTATTTCTTTTTCTAATATTTGGAATTAATCATTATAACTAAAGTAAGATAATTATTTTTTTCTATATAATCATATACAATATATAATTTCCCTATTATCAATACCTAAGTATTATTATATACTTTAAAATATATTATTTGTATGTGAATTATGTGAGATTTATTAAATTTTGACAATACAAGTAAGAGACCCCTCCTCTGATTTTTAGGACTTATATTGCATTTTAATGTGTCTCATGATTCAAAAGAATTAAGGGAGGGTCGTTTTATTTTTGTATCGAGAACGAAGAGGTTCAAGAGATAAGAGAATTAAGGATACCACCAGAAGACTAATGCAATCTATAATGATGTACCGAAAAATACAACATTTTTGTTATCCGGCCAACCATTAGGAGAAACAAATACAACGGGCACACTAATCAGTAAGGTTGATGAAGTAACAATTAATGCAAAAATAGCCCATTGAAAAATATAGTCATGTTTCTAATTTTCCAATCTACCAAAAATATACCATTTGATCCCTTTACCACTCACAAACCTAATAGCGTTCTATGAATAATCAAATACAATAACCTTTTGATTTCATGCAACATTATTCTCATAAATTAATGAACTAATTGAGATCAATAAAAAAATCAGAAATGCAAAATATATATCTAAAACGAAACTACATATCGAAACTAGAGATGTTCATTTACACCGCGATGTTGGGAATGGGAGAGGAATGGAGAAAGAAAATTTTTCGAGAGTTAAATGGGGACTACTTTCCCCATCCCTATTCCTCAGCCCGTATATTTTCATTATTAGTCCTGTTAAAAAAAGATTTATATATATAACAATTATAATAATTATAATTTACTAAAGTGATGTCATGTGTCATGCAATCCCTTTTTCATTATGTTACATACATAACAATTATATACTAAGGTAATGAAGAAATAAACAACATACATCCATACATCTAAACTATATATTATAATAATTATAATATAAATGATGCATGAAAATGTTATTTATGCATGCATTCATACTTTATAACATTTATACAATATGATGCATGAACATGCTTAATAAATCATGCAACCTCATAATATAATATTTATATTAAAATGATGCATGAACAAATGTATATTCCATGGTGGGATTTTTCTATATGACATACATTATGACATATATAATAATAATAAAAACCATACATCAAATGCATAATTAAAAGCAACAATTGTGCCGAGATTGACTTCCTAAAACATCAATTAAATTAATAGAACAGTTTATATTAATTCAATTAATGGCAAAACAACAAAATATATAATAATAATAAAAACCATACATCAAATGCATAATTAAAAGCAACAATTGTGCCGAGATTGACTTTCTAAAACATCAATTAAATTAATAGAACAGTTTATATTAATTCAATTAATGGCAAAACAACAAAAATACTTAATTATTACAAATAATAATTAAAAAGAATTGAAGAAAACTGCTGCTAAACTGCCTGGAAGCCTCGAATCGTCGGTCAGGACCGGCCTCTTACTCGCATGCCTCTCATCCGGAGCGTTGTAATACTTTTTGTCAGTGTTGCGACATTGGCATCCTTCAGTTCGTAGTGCAGTGCTATGCTGCTCGCAGCGTCACAACACTTTGCGCAAATGTTGCAACATTTAAGCCTTATGCTGTAAAGTAGAATGCTTGCAGATCTCCACCTGTTCAGCCAAAAACCTCCCTCTTTACTTCAAATTGCACCAAGTTCAAGTCGAAAACTCTATCCAATCGACACGAACATTAAATACAGACTCCATAGCAATAAATTATGCCCCAAACAATGGACCTTTTACATACCAAATTATAAAAATGCAGTAGTAATCTACAAGGCCAATCCTGAAAACATCTAAATATGCAAAACCCATTAAATGTTCATCAATGCAGAATAAAAAAACCCACCATTACTCTGTATCAAAGTTCAAGAAAAAAATTGGGACTCAACTGACGCTCTGATACCAATTGAAAAGAGTAGAAGATACTCATAACAGAAAGGATTGATATCCTAATTTTCATTTTAAAGAGCATATGAACATACAGAGGTTGAGGAAATGAGGACTCCAAAAAGGGGCCTACTGCCGTTCAAGCAAGGAGTCACTTTGTCTAAAGACATGTGTCATATGACGCCTCAAAAGATTGAGGAAATGAGACGGGTCCCATATGCGTCTGTCGTTGTTAGTCTGATGTATGCGATGCTCTGTACTAAGCCAGACATTTGCTACACTGTGGAAATAGTCAGTAGATATTAGTCTAACCCAGGCCAAGGTCACTGGACCGTAGTGAAGAATATCCTCAAGTATCTTCGAAGAACGAGGGACTACATGTTTGTGTATGGATCTAGGAATTTGATCCTTAATAGATATACAGATTCTGACTTTTAGACTAATAAGGACTCTTGTAAGTCCACCTCAAGGTAAGTCTGTACTCTTAATGGAGGAGCTGTAGTATGACGAAGCACTAAGCAGAGGTGCGTTGTCGACTCCACTATGGAGGCGGAGTACGTAGCGGCTTGTGAAGCTACTAAAGAGGTCGTCTGGCTCAGGAAGTTCTTGACAGAACTAGAAGTTGTTTCAGATATGTCTAGGCCAATCTCCCTCTATTGTGGTAATAGTGGTGCTGTGGTGAACTCCAAAGAGCATAGGAGTCACAGGCGTGACAAACACAAAGAGTGGAAGTATCACCTGATCCACGAGATAATGCATCGAGGGGACGTGATTGTCACAAAGATCTCTTCAGAGCACAATGTTGCTGGCCCGTTTACGAAGGCTCTCACGGCTATAGTATTTGAGGGACACCTTCAGAGCATGGGTCTACGGGATCGCCCGCGGCTGGACTAGAGCAAGTGGGAGATTTTATTGTATTGGGCCTTAGTGCCATAGTTTATTATTTTGTACTTGTTTTTGTATACCCCACTTCGCTTTAGGACAAGTGGGAGATTGTTGGGGTTGATGCCCTAAAGTCTCGTGTCTTGTAGTTTGTAAACAGTTTGTACGAATGCTTGTGATGTATAATATATGATATATACTTCATTTCTTGATTTTACTCATTTGGATGTTTTATTTGCTTTATCACAAACCAATAAACTAAAATCCATGGCTGTCTTTATGTAACTTAAATATGTATGTGGTGACATACAAGTGAATCATGTTTTAAGTGATAACCAAAATGGTCTGTAGTATATGGATATAGGAGGAAAACCTTATCTTGGTAACGCTACGAATGCGGTCCACTTTGTGAAATAGTTACAAGTATTGTGACTTGTCACAGATGGTCTGATCCTGATCATTCGTGTAGGGGACATGTGAGCGGGGGCACTCTATACAAAGAGTTTGTATAAGACCTGACCACAAAGTGTTAACGTCTTGTTATATAACACTATTCATGACAGAGACTTCACTTCACTAGGATGACCATAGGTACATGACCTCAATCCTGAGTAAGTTTGGAACTTCTGCTATTGAGGGTGGTCCTTTGATTTGCATGGGTGCGAGTGGCCAGGCCGCCGACTCAAACCTACCACTTTGGGGATTCGTCTGATTTGGAAGCTGGGAACTCAACTACACAAGATAGAATTCACTCCTTCCCCTAAGTAAGGGTAAGTAGATATATAGCTCCCTTAAGAGCTGATTCCAAGGCTTGAACAATGTGGCGCCACACACCTTCTCATGCCCCGAGAGGTGTTCATACATAGTTGGACTATGTTGTATTGTTCATTAGAGGGATCAATGATACTAAAGGAGTGAGATGTAATTACAGGGGCAAAACGGTAAATTGGCCCAGCTGTACTTACGAGCATCTATGAAGGGTTATCGTACTCATGATTGGTTATATCCGATAGACATAGAAATATATCTGTGGTAAGAAGAGTTCAACTGCCAATTTTTAGTGGAATGTCTGGCAGTCAACGGATTATGGATCTCGTGGCTAAAGAGTTTAGTTAGCTATTCACGTACCGTTGGAGCTTTGAGCCATAGATCCATAAGGTCCCCTTGGTAGCTTGGATACAAGTTGAGAATCAGTTTTTAGGTCAATTTGAAATGTTCAAATTGACAAGAGGGAGTTCGATTATATATGATATAATTGAACTGGTTAATTATATATGATATGATTGACTAAATGTATGAAATACATTAATTTGGAGGAAATTAGATATAAATATGATTTATATCAAGTAGAGGAGAAAATGTTATGGTTGATATATGATATCAAACTATAGATTATGAATATAATAAGATTATATTTATTAATTTATTAATTGGACGGTTATGAGATAATTGCCCACCGTTTTCTCCGAATTCGTGCGTTAGTGGGAAGTTCAATTCAGTTCTAGTAACTGAAGAATGAAATGAAAATTATTTTCATTTTTGCATAAGAAATGCATAATTGCTCGCGGTGTGATAAACATTTGATCGCATAGTGTTTGAGAGCCTATACGATAGCCTACCGTTCACTAAACGATCGCACACCTGCGCCCGTGCTTTCCTAAATGATCACTTAGCGCTTGAACTAAACTAAACGATCGTATAGACGATCACATAGCTTTTACTACACGATCGTGTACCTCACCTAAACGATCAAGCACCCGACTATACGATAGTCTTTCTATTCTCCCACTTACTTGATCTTTTGTACACGATTGTTTTCCTCCTCACCTCTACCAATTCCATCAAAGCCCACCCTTTAGATTCTCACTCCGAGAATACTGAGGGCTCCGAATGGTGGTTTCGTTCCCGTTTTCTTGTTGTTCGAGTGAAACTATTCGTGTAAACGACCGAGGTGTTGCTGGACGATTACTTGCTGGACGAGTGAGAGAGAGAGTACTTCGTTCACGGAGAGAGTAAGATTTCAAGTGAAGAAAAGTCTTCAACTGGTATGTTCTCTCGGTCTCTTGTTTTTATTCTTTAAGCATGCCAGTAATTTAGCGTTATCAATGCATATCTGTATGTTTGAATGTATATGTGGAAATTCTGTCACAATGAATTGGAAAGATCTTCTTCCGCTCATAGGTTCTTTATATAAGAGTTCATTCAATGGTAACCGATCGTATGTCTTGTCAAAAGTGATTGTGTAGATATGGTAAGCGATCGTGTGATTTATCATAAGTGCTCGATTGCACAGATCATCTATATTTGACTTATTGTTGTTATTTATATACAGACTATTGTTATGTTAAGACTTGTACTACTGACAGTAGAGGAGATGAGGTACAAGAAGGATCGACTAAGAGAGATTAATCTAATGTAAGTGGTTAATAAAGGAAGAAGAATTGATGATGTTTTCGATGGGGGCATGGTGAGCTCCCTGAGTAATATACTCACGAGCATAAACCTCCCCAATTAGAGCATCCAAAAAGCCTATGATACAACCCAATCCATGTAGTATGGAACGGACTAAATGACATAAGGGTATGAAGAAGAGGCAACTCAAATCTGCAGAGGATCTTACCAAATCCTTAGAAGACATAAAAGGACCAAGCCCTACAAACTCATCAGAGAGAAATTGATAGAAATTCACAAGAATTTGCCAAACTTAACGGGCATGGTTCACCAGATGTATGACCAGTTCAATTAGCAGTATGAACACTTTAATCAACATCTTAATGAAATAAAGATATGTGTCCAACGTCTAAGTGAGCTATGTAATTTGTCCTCAACTACGTGATCATGTATGTTATATCTGTTATTTTGTTGGGTTTATTGAGCGATCATTTATGATTATCCTAAGTAGCGCTTAGGATAATCATGAACGTTCACTTACGATTATCCTAAACGATCGTTTAGGATGATCCTACATGATCGTTCATCTACACGGTCGATTAGGATTATCCTAAACGATCGTATAGATAATTATAGATGATTGTATACCATTTCGACTCCCTTTAACTTGTATTTAACATTTGTTGCTTCAATTGCATTATAGGGTATGGCTAATCATGGAGTGACCCTTCATGATGGAAGGGATGATAATGGAGCCTCCCTCGAGATGAAGGGGATGATGATAATGATACTCACCAATCTAAAGCTCAAGAGGGGTTGATGCACGATGATGATGTTATTAATGAAGGTCAATGAAGGTGGATTAATTAAGGTTCTTATGGCAATCACCGAGTATCTCAATATGGTCATTAAGGAATAATCATAATTGGACCTTTCAATTAACCTAATCGTCAAAGAACAAGAACACGTTTGCCCTCCAGTTGATGAACAACCATAATTGGACCCAACAGCGGAGGCACATCCTATCATTATTGAAGACCAACCAACTAAACTACCATTTAGTTTGAGGACCCACTTTGACCTCAAGGCTCTAGTTGAAATACAAGTTGAGATTAAAGCGAACACTATAGTTGAGGTTGAGTCGAGCGCTATAGTTGAGGATGATATTGAACACCAGGTACAATTAATCATATGCACATAATCATTGTATCAATACTATTAACATTCTCATGTTTTTATAGTCACGGATTCAGACTTTAAATACAGAATAAAATTGAATGCCCTAAGCGTCTAAGAAGATAAAGCCAATTAAGTTCTCATCTGAAGAGGTGAAAAGGACAAAAATCTCTTCAGTTATCAAAGAAGCAACAAATGGGGAGGGGGAGCCCATGACTCAAAGTCAACATAAGGAAGCTCAACCATTTGTTGAAAGCCTGAACCAACATGGAGGACTTGATCCAATTGAAAGGGAATTGAAATCAGGAACAGGGTTGTAAACTCGAATCCATTATTCCCCATTTTAGAAGTTCCCATAAGGATGGTTCGATCTTATGACCCATTGTTCCTAGTGGACGAGACTCTATGGAAGGTGAAAATGGAAACGATCTTCGAAGATGAACAACGAAGAGCGAACAGTGGTGTACACATTTTGGAAGAAGGAGTTCTTCAAAATACTATAGAAGAACATATGGGTCATTGGTGATGCGAGTCATTCTATGTTTTATTCATTTTTGTTTTAATATCGGATTACTCAAGAGACGTTATGCGATTACTCAAGATGTGATACACGATCGCTGAATATTGATACGCGATCGCTCATATGTGATTTGTAAGTGACTAATAAACATTACATACCAATATTGGGTGATCAACATATCTTAGGTGATCGCGTATTATATCTTGGGCAATCACGTATCATATACAAGGTGATCGCGTATCACATCTGACATTTGAATTATACTATATATTTAACAAATCTAATTATTTGTTGTAGACTATGAACCTTCTACTTTTGCACCTGCATCATAAACTCCATTCGAGACGTGATACGTGTAAGTATCTGTGTTATGGTAGTGGATTCGAGCTTCATGGTAAGATGTGTACAATGCAACCTATAACACTATTTATACTTTTGTACAGGATGCCATCTTTAACACAGAAGGCCACTCATCAAAGTTTCTGATTGATGGTGAGCCATCGACGAAGCAAATGTGTCATTGTGAACAAGCGACGGAGCACGTGCGTTGTTATGAGCAAACAATCAGTATTTTCTCAACTACGAGCTTGGCGAACATAGAGTACAAATCTGTGTGCACAAAGGTAGATTTTGTTTTTGGGCCAATCAACATTAAACAATATTGGCTCAGGGCATCCATTGATTTCTTCAAATGCACGATATATATCTTTGACTCCATGTCAAACTACAACGATAGTAGTATCTTGGAGGCAATTCTTTAGACGTTGTCGAAAAATTACTTCCTAATTTCAAAAGTATTGTTTAAATTGAAAAAACAAAAAATTCAATTTGATACCAAACATACCCATTTTTCAAAAAACTGAAAATCGAAAAAAAAAAAAAAAATAGTTACCAAACAAGATCGAAATAGTTACAATTTTGAATGTTTATAGATTAAATCTTCCCAAGTTGAAATGTAGAAATTAAATGGTTATTTCACTTAAATCTCTAAGGACCTATTTTTAACCTAGAATTTATCAATATCATTTGAAAGTGAGGGTATAAATATTCCATAATCTTTAACTTGTCTAGTCAACTTTCTTTCTTTCTTTATTTTTTTGTTTATCGCCAACGGTACAATATCCTTTATTTCAAAAGGGAAAAAACGGTGCAATATCCTCAAAAAGACAAAATGTACTTCTGAAAAGTAAGGACTAAATAAAATTATATTAAATACAAAAAGATACATAGGGTTAAAAGGTAGCATCTTAATTTAAATGGTTATATTATTTATTTTTTTAATACAAATAAGGGTGAGAGATTTGAACCACGAACCTTTTGATTCTTAGTATATATTAGTGTTAGTTGAGTTTTTTTTTTTTTTTGGCAATTATATTATACGTAGAGTTAAAATAAGTAGGGTTAAATTATATTAAAATATCATTTTGATAGTGTATTTTGAGTTACATTTCATTTTAGTCTAGATACATTTAGAGTTTATTTGAATTGACTAGAGAAAAAGATACTTTTCAACAAAGTCTTTTTTTTTTAAACTCTTTTCAATAAAAAAATGTTTAGAATACACTTTAAATGTGTTTCAAAAGTTATTTTAAATAGTTGTCAAATACTTCAATTTTTTTTTTTCTAAAATGACTTATTTTTAAAATTAAGTACTTGAAAAGTTAAACGAAACACACTCTAAATTGTTCAAATTTAGTAATAGAATTTTCAATAAATCTCAATTTTAATCTCTATTTTATGTTGTTATTTTTTTTCTTAAAAACATGTATTAACACAGTTTCTTAATAAATTAAAAAAAATATTTTACATAGTATTTTTTTCACGAAAATTATTATTATTATTTAACTAATTATTCCTAGAAGGAAATAAAGACCCTTTAACTAATAAATTTAAAACTAATTGAAAATGTTAAAAGAACTGAATTTAAAATTAATGGAAAGTATTAAAGAACTATATTTGAAATTTATTAAAGATGCAATGACTAAATTTGGACAATTGAAATTACATGAATTAAAATAGAATAAAACCAAAACATAGGAACTAAAATGATATTTTCATTTTCTTTAAATCTTCAAATATCTACTTTTAATTGTTGTGCTTTTAATTCTTTTAGCATTTCTTAATGTAGGTTTTAAAAATTATATTCACAGGGTATCTTTTTGTGCATGAAAGTTATTAATATTATTTAACCATGACAAAATAAAAAATAAATTAACAGTATATCTAGATATTTAAAAGTAATAAAGATATTAAAATGAAATGAAAAGTAATAATATAATATTCAACTTTTAAGTCTTGATAACGAAAGACCAACATAAATTGCATACTAAAATAAAATTAATTTTTTTTATTTGCAAATAAAATAAAATTTAAGTCTTATTTTCGATTTGTAGTTTCTTTTGTCCATTTCAATTATTAGCTTGAAGACGTGTACGGGTCAGCGTACCTTCGTCTTTTGTTAATTTTTGTATTTCTATTCACTTTTTGGTTAATTTATATCACAATTTCAACAAAAAAACACTACGTTCAATAAAAATTTTAAAATATTTTTCATGACTTTGCATCAAAAGGATTTTGTTATGTATAATTTAATGTATATGAATTTCATAACCACAATCCACCCACCACCAATCATATTCTACCTCTCAGTTTAAAATTTCTAAAACTATCTAAGATTTAAAATGTAGATGTCAAAAAAAACAAAAAAAACCAAAATATTATTTATAAAAGATATGTTAGAAGTATAGATAAAATGTCTGATGAATATTTTTTTTAAAAATTATAAAATAAAAAATCCAAAAACATAATAATGGATATACATTTAACACTTTTTAAATAAGTTAATATGTTTATTCTTTATGTTATATTTACTTTATAGATATTTTGGTACTTTTTTAAATGTTTGATGAATGTTTATTTTTACGATACAATGAAAACTTCGGTTTATCTCTTATGTTGATACCGAGTTCATGACAATACAGAAATATTGATTGAAATGTCAATATGTCAATGAAAATTTAATAACATGATCCTAAGATTTTAATAGGAACTAAATTTAAGATTTATGAAAAATATAGACTAAAATTAGCCATTTGAAAGTATAAAGATTGAAATTAAACAACCTCCAAAATAGATGGATTAAAATGACATTTTAACATTTTTTTTTTAATTCAACAAGTATATATGTAAGGATTGGAACTTCTAGTCTCTTGATGGAAGACATTATGTCTTAATCATTCATTCAAGTTAGGTTAAACTCTAAATTTTCGTTAACATGTCAAAATTTCCATCGATATTTCACGTTTCCATATGTTCAATATCAATATGAGAGATAAATCGATATTTTCAATAGAAAAAACAAAAAATATAGTAATTAAGTAATAAAATATCACTAAAGTAAATATAATATAAATAATAGATCTGCAAATTCTATTTTATGGATATTTTCGTAAAATTAAGATGATATTTTCGAGAGACATTTTAAAGATGGGTTATGTTTAAGTCTACAAAAATGAACAAAAAGTTAAGAGAAGATGATGAACGCTCCTTTAGGCCTTCCTTGTGAAGGGGAAAAAAAAAAAAAAAGAATAATAACAGAAAAAGAAAAAGAAAACATACAAACTTCCAACGTACGTGTGAATGTAAAAAGGTAGCGATTGCGCTCCAAAGAAGGCGTCAGTCTGGATATTGTTCATCTTCAACGATGATGAGATTAATGATGACGAGCTCCAGCTAGGGTTTCTGTTCTTCCCCCAATTTCTAGGGTTCATTCTTTCTTCACTTCTCCTCTCATTTCGTTTCTCCCATTGCTTCCAATCCTCACTCATGGCCAAAACCAAACCTCCCAAGAAAGACTTGGATTCTTATACCATCAGAGGCACCAACAAGGTCGTTAGAGGTAAACTCCGTCAATGACTTGTTTTTCATTTTACTTCCAAATGCTTTCTGTCTCTGGGTCTGTAGAATATCCTCCAATGCTGCTTTACTAGTCCTGATTTGACTTATTTTTCAGTTGGAGATTGTGTTCTGATGCGCCCATCGGAAACGAGTAAGCTTCCCTATGTAGCGCGCGTTGAGAAGATCGAAGCTGATAACCGGAACAACATTAAAGTTCGAGTCAGGTGGTATTATCGGCCAGAGGAGTCGATTGGGGGCCGGAGGCAGTTTCATGGAGCTAAGGAGCTCTTCTTGTCTGACCACTACGATGTCCAGAGTGCTCACACCATTGAAGGGAAGTGCATTGTTCATTCCTTTAAGAACTATACTAAGCTTGATAATGTTGGTGCTGAGGATTATTATTGTAGATTTGAGTATAAGGCTGCTACTGGAGCTTTCACGCCTGACCGAGTTGCTGTGTGAGTTTTTCACTTTCTTGTTGTCTTATCTAATTTGTGATTCTGGTGCAAATTGCTTGAATGGGTTTATTTGTTTATTTATTTATTTATTTATTTCCCATTTCCTTGCAGCTATTGCAAATGTGAGATGCCTTACAACCCAGACGACCTCATGGTGCAGTGTGAGGGCTGTAAGGACTGGTAAATCTTCTTGTTAATTCGGGGAACCAACTAATGTTTACTTTTGTGTACTGAATCCCTGAATTCTCTGGTGTTTTTGCACTTTCCAGAGTAAAGTGTTTACATAAGCAATTGAAGGGTCGAATTTGTTTGTAAAGAGAGTATGCAGACATAATGAATTGAGAGTGAATTTCGGATAAGTTTTAGGGTAGTGATTTAAAGTGGCACACTTTTTTTAGAACTTTTTGAAAGAATCACTAATATAAGTGCTTTTCACTTTTATTTTTATTATTATTTTTTAAAATTTTCTTTATTAGTGTTTTGGAGATTTCAGAATCACCTTTTGTCATGTGACCAAATATATGAAAATTTTGAAAAGTACTTTCAATTAGTTAAATGTCAGCTTTCTGAAACTCACCTTAAGTCTGTATGAATTAACAATTGAAGATTGTTTAATCAAAGATAAAGTTATCTAGATGCATGTAAATGGCTTTTGGCATCGATAGATGCACCATAGACATTATATTAGTCTGTACAAAGATGACCTTAATCGGTTAATTGGCCATTGTTCTATCCATAGGTGGAGAAGCTAGCCGTTAAAGCTTAAAGTTCAGTGTGATGTACTGTCTTTTACGGATTGTAAATTGTATAATGTTGCTAGAAATGGAATATTCACGTAAACTCTATTCTATTATATTAGAACTTCATAACTTAGTTCTGATTGAAGTGGCTATGTTATACCATTTTGTTTGATACTGGAACTATTTAGAGTGTGTCAAACTCAAGAGTCCTGCCAGTCTCAACAATTTATTGTTTTCTGAAAGCACAAAGCTCTTATGTCGCCTTTGATCTTTAGGTATCATCCTGCTTGTGTAAGCATGACTATTGAGGAAGCAAAAAAATTGGATCATTTTGTGTGTTCTGAATGTGCATCTGATGCCGACATCAAGAAAAATGAGAATACATTTTCAGCGTCACCGGTAGCTTATGGCAAGGTTAGTAACTGTTATCTGATGCTTCCTACTTAGAATGGTAGTTGAATATCAATCATCTTTGCCAGCTTATTATCCCTTTTCTGTTCACGTTAGTTGTCAGATGTCTCTTTTTCTTTTCTGATGTATTTAAAGATGAACTCAGTAGCTCAAGTACAGACAATAAGACAAATGAAATACACGCAATATTTGGCATTGGTTCATGCTAAACGTCCAGATCTTCAGTTTGGTCCCGTTCCAATCACTTCAGTCATGTTTTAGTTAATTAACTTTGAAGGGTTTTCTTTTGATTCACGTGCTATTTGTTTTCCAAAAGCCAGTCTTATGTTTCATAAATGCCGGTCATTGGGCTTCCTTTTTGCAGAAAATCAATTTGAGATTATTGTCTACTTTCACACGTCAAATGAATAATCAGGTGCTATTGTTATGTGCTTGGTGAGGTTATCCTAAATGGTTCGTCAAATGTCTTCCAATAACTTTTATTTTTACTTTTACTTTTACTTTTACCATAGGTTTGTTTAAATTAGAATGCATTCATTGGAAATGATTATATACCAGAATATATGGTTTTGTTTTCTGCATATGCCAAATATTCCTATTAACTCAAGAAAATTCTGACAGCTACCTAAAACATGTCTGCGTTTATGTTATAAAGAGTTGGGAGTCTTTTTTGTCAGTTTGATACATCGATGAACAAATTCTTTTTTCATAATAATTATGAAAATTTCAGTTCCTTATTTTCAAATATTCTCTCTTTTAGGCTTGCCCATTGTCATATTGGTCAATTGTTTAGTTGTTTCTATATAATTTTTTAAACTTTCTAGCCCTGTTGTTGCAAAAGACACTATGATCCAGGAGGACATTGTTCGTTGGGAGGTGGTTTCCCAAAAATCAATCCTCAAAATATTAAAAGTCTGGAATCTCTCCTGACCCTCACCCCCTCTGGACAAATCATGCTTTCTTATCTGTCAATGCAAGTACATTATTATCATGACACCCTTTATCATGCTTTCCATTTCAGATTTGAGCTGTATTGCGTAAGCAAGCTTTTCCAATAACTTTACAGTTCCTTTTAAGTTCAAGGAGTTAGTTTATTTGAAAAAAAAAAAAATCAATCCTCCTTTTAGGTTTTTTTATTCTCAGGCATGTGGGTGCATGGGAACACTGTTATTGATGTGGTGAGAAATGTAATTTTCTTTCTATGGAGTATGGTCTGAAAAAGATGTCTTTTTTATTTGAAAAGTCATCTATCATCAACAGTAAGACATATTTATGTTGCTTCAAAATTTTAGATTAAATTTCAATTTTATTTCTTTAAAGGTTGTGTATGATATGGCTTAACTCTAAAAAGTATGTAGGTTTTTTAATTCAATTCTGTTTAAATCTTGACGTTTAAAAATGTTTATCTTTAAATAATCAACTTTTTGCCTATCTTTGTGCTTGATAGGTAAGATTCATTTGTTTTTAAGTACAATTGGGATTAAGGGGATTTGAACCATAGATCTCGTGATTATTAACATGTCTGTATGCCAATTGAGCTACACTTAGTTTGGCTATGATTCATATTTTTAACTTTCTTTTCTTTCTTTTTTTTTTTCTTTGTTTCAACTTTTTAAATCTATTAGAAACAAAATTCTTATGCCACAATAACTTTTCAATTTTTTGTTTAATGATAAGTTCAGAAATGTTTAAAAATGTCGAACTTGACAAATACTTATTTGATACAAAACTGATTAGGAATCTATTAAATAATTTTTAAAGTGTAGAGACCTATTAGACACAAACTATAACAAATGCAGATTACTTAATAATATTGCAGTTGTGCATTTGATTCCTTTTTGATACATTATTTGTTATAGTTTCATGGTCAATTAAGTTTGTCCATTTCAAGACCAACTTACTTAGGAATTCTCATTATCATTGAAAATCCCCACCTCCAATACACATCCATTTCGCCATTTTGTCTCTGAACCTTGTCAAACTACAAGTATATTAGTAATCTCCAGGACAGTAGATGTTTCAGGCAGATAAGAATCAACAAAAGATAGAAGAAATCAACTGCTGTCATCGACAAAACTACGAGTCCCGTCCTGCCTGTTTGAGGAAGATAACAATCTCATGATCAGTTGCTTTGAATTCTGTTTCTTTAATGAGTTCGACTAACATAAAGTTCATTATTGGTTGCAGCTCGAGTCAAAGCGACGGAAAAGATAACCACGGCAGGTGAAATTCTTTGTTGGATTCAACCATGGCAGATATATGGAGAGTTCAGTTGTTATTTATGTAGGTGGTATATAACATAGCTTGGACTTTGCTGTGTAAAACTTTTTGTTTTGTGACTGAAGTTACATATATGTGTGTGTGTGTGTGCATGTAGTAGTAGTAGAGTAGTAGTAGTAGGGGCTCAGGGAGTTTCTCCATAACAATTCAGGCTAAGTCTTGTCGCATCATTTTGGTAAACTCTCTATTCTGTTTCTGCCTTTGGATCTTTTAATGTGATTTGGGGACACAAAGTGGAAGCAGAAATTTTAGAGGTCGCTGAAAGTGGTCAATTCTAAGTCTACGTATGAAAGTAGCCCAAATGATGGGCATTTATTTTTTCATACTAAAATAAACATTTATTATTACTACTTTTGAGTACTGGTTAAGATTTTTAAGAACATAAATTTTAAGTGAATATACTTTAATAGTAAATATCTAACCTGAAATTAAAAAGTAAATAAAAAGCAGTGAATAAGATTATGTACATTTTATTTGATCATTTTATAATGAATTTGAAATGTGTTGGATGCAATTCAAAATCTTTGTTCTTAATTAGGTTAAAATATAAATGGTTGAATGAATATAATTTTAAATGGTAAATATTAAACATAAAGTTTTAAAGGTAATAAAAGAAATAAGAAAGATAAAATGAAGTAAGTTGTTTTTATTTATAATTTTCAATGTTGTTGAGTAAAATGAAATAAGATATTAAGCACATTTTTGGAGAAAGAAAATGTGAAAGGTTGTAAGAAATTTTTAAAAAAGAAATATAGTCAGAGATGTAGTTATTATGTAAAAGGATTTATATTTGATGTAAAATTAATTTTTTTAAAAAAAAAAGCATAAAAGGTACCTACAAGAAGACAAGGGGTGTGATTCAGGGCAAGCAAAATAGAAAAATTTAAGGCCTCAACTCCTATTTTAGTATAGATTATTATTATTATTATTATTATTGAAGACTTGGCACACCTCCCGTTTCATTAAAGTTTAGTTGTATTTTTTAATAAGTAAAAATATTACAAGATGAATACAAAGGTAGATATTTGAATGAAAAAAAAAAGACGTGTGTAGTTTAGACTATATCCAATCTATCTGCAGTCAATTTGCATCTAAAAAAAATTTGTGGTAGATTTTTTAGAAATTATTTCAAATGATAAAACTATTGAAAATATTTACATAGACATTAATAGACACTGAGACTTCTACCAGTATCTATCAATGTCACTGATATTAGCATCTATCACTGAAGTCTCAGTGTCTATCAATGTCACTGATATTAGTATCTATTATTGATAGTTATAAACTTTTTTTATATTTTGTAAATATTTTGATTCATTTTTTTTATATTTAAAAATAGCTCTAGATTTTTTTAATCGATTATTTTTATTTTTTTTCTTCTTTGCATAAAAAGGGATGTATTGGGATTAAGCTACATCTAATCATTTTCATATTTGAATTTCTTATTACTAGAAGGAAATAAAGACCCTTTAACTAATAAATTAGGGGTTCATATACATACTAAAATCTTAATTAATTTCAATTCACCATAGTTTTCATATAATTTGATATTAAAGTACATAAAAATATTAAAATCATTATTACCATTTATCATTTCATCTAAAAAGATAGTTAAAATCATTTACATATGGTTAAAATCATTTACATAATCCTCGCTAGAAAAAATTATGTACCTTAGCAATTTTTACGTAAGACGTCACAATCATCACCGTTGTGTCCAATTTTCATCTTATTTTATCAAAGAAAAAATGACGACTCTCCAAAGAGGTTTTTTAGGAATGAATTTCAAAGTTGAAAAATAAAATTAGAATATTTCAGAGTCTAGAAGTATATATATAATTGAAACCTACCCAAAATTAAAAGTATTCGTTTTATTAACCTAAATTGATTGTTTATGTAGTAATTAATCGAATAAAACGGACTAGAAACCAGAAAGAAACAAATGAAAGAAGTGAAGTTAATATGAGATTTTGAAGAAAGAAGAAAAGTTAAAATTTGATGTTTAATTTGAACTAAAAAATGGGAATCAGTTGAGCAAATTATGAACAACTTTTATACGTTATTCAAACAATAATCAACTTCAACTTCTTTCCATTTTTGCTTTATATTAATTTCTTCTCTTTCTTCACATTTAACCTTCCTCCCATCTCTTTTAATTTCCTCACACACACATATATATATAAGAGAAATTATAATAAAGAAAACCAAGAGAAAATTAGTAGAATTATATGTATTATTGGGATGATGGGGTTTTCTTCAACAATAATAATAACAATACTTATAATTATTGTATTATTTTATGTAACTAGTTTTGATAATCTTGTTTCTTGTTTTGCAGAAAAGAGAGAAATTTTCTTGGTTGTAATGGAAGATGAGTTAAAAAACAACAAAGAAACAACAACAATGGAAGAAGAGGATTCACACAGTAAGCTTCTAGAAAACACTATAAAAAGCTACACAAAACTCCATAGCTTCAAGAAAATTTTCAATGGCTTTGCAGTTCACACAACCCCATCACAAGCCTCAAAGCTTAGAGAAGTTGATGGAGTTAAACTGGTTGAGTTAGATAGAGGAGTGAGGAAAATGACCACTTATACCCCTGAGTTTCTAGGACTAGTGCCCTCCAATATTCATAATTATAGTATTATTGATGGTGGTGGGGAAGGGATTTTGATTGGGTTTGTGGACTCTGGGATTTACCCAACACATCCAAGTTTTAGTTTTTTTGGTAATTTTGATCATCAAGAAGAAGAGGAGTTGTCTTGTGGGGTTTGTGAAGAAGGTCCTTTTTTCCCTAAAGCTTCTTGTAATGGGAAGATAGTGAGTGCAAGGTTTTTCTCTGCTGGGGCTCAAGCTGTTGCAAAGCTTAATTCTTCTCTTGATTTTCTCTCCCCTTTTGATGCTGAAGGCCATGGAAGGTACTACATTTTATTTATATATATATATATATAGTCAAGTTTATACAAGGTCTTTTAATTCTTAGTTTTGGGCGTCTACGACTCAAAGATATTAAGGTTTCATTATACATAAAATTTCACAAATGTTTCACTTCAAATGATAGTTTTTGAAATGTTTATAAAAAGTTAAGGGTAGTATTATAATTTTGGAGAGAACCGACGTGTTTTTCAAAAAAAAAAAAAAAAAATTATTAGATAAATATGGTTTTAAAAAAGTTAGCTATTATAGTTCGATAAAATTTTCATAAATAGCTTTAAATTTTATCAAGCGATAGAGACTAAAATCTAATTACAACAATAGAGATCAACTTTCTTCCAATCATAGTTAACCGTGAATTAGAATTTTAATGGAAGGATTAATATAATTTTTGTGAAAATTATAAAGAATAATAAAACATAACAATTTAGAGTTGATAATTTTTTTTTAATTAAAATATATTTAGATGTTTAAAAACTAAGAAAGAGATGAAAAGCTAGTAAGCATTAGTTTTATAATATTATTTTATTGAGTTGAAAATTGACACATTAAAATTAAAAGTTAAGAGATAAAATTGCACAAAAATATTAAAGCAAATAGAGGACTCTTGCATACCAAAGTAGTTTTACCTTTATTGTTATGTTTTAGGACTATGATTATAAATAATGATTAATTTAAGTGTTCTTTGTTTCATTGAGTTGATTAAAATCAAACTATATATTTTTTGTATAATTCAATGAAAAAAAATGATAAAATAAAATTTATGATTTTATTTATATAAAAATTCTTATATTTGAATATTGGTTTTATTTTGTGTTGTGATCACAGCCATGTGGCATCCATAGCTGCTGGGAATGCAGGAGTTCCAGTTATTGTGAATGGTTTCTTCTATGGCTTGGCCAGTGGGATCGCGCCACGTGCACGGTACTTAAATTTTCACTAAGAAAATATATTTTTTCTTTTTTCTCCACGTTTTAATTTATCTATATATTTTGGATTATTATTATTATGTTTTTTAATAAATTTCATTACTTATATTTTTAACATTTTAGGATTATACCCTCGCCATGAAAAAAAAAAAATACTAAACTTGTTACTTGTAATTCATGAGCATATAGCATGAATACTGATTAAGTGGGTAGAAAATTTCAACAAAGTTGATCTCCTAAGGGATGAAATTCGTTTGTACTTGTTAGTGTTCAGTTGTATTTTATATAATTTACTCTTATAAAAAAATAATCACGAACTTTATACTATAATTCAATAATATTTTTGAATTTTTAAATGGTAGAATGATACTCTTAACTTTTAAAAGGAGTTAAAAGATGCTTCTACTATTGATATATGGACACAAATTTGTGTGTGTATGCGTGTGAGAAATTGAGGCATGGCTCCCTTGGTGTATGAGAGTACTTGCTTCCTAGGCATATTGTGGTGCTTTAATCTAGTCTACTTCGATTCGGAAGTAATACTCATAGATATTCTTTCATTGCTTGACTTGTTATTCAGAATCAATTATAGACACGTGATCGTATTTGCTATTCCAATATCCCTAAGTGTCTGCACCGGTGGGGTTGAGTTTAGGGGACCATTTATTATCTGATTGTCCTTTTAGTTAGGCTATTTTCGTTGACATACTTTTGTTAGGAGGGTGTTCCCATAGAATCTCTCGTCAGGAAATAGAGCTCAATTAAATTTGTCACTTTAGTGCAGGTAATTTGGTTGAGATATAAGATTTGGAGAGTCGCTTGGTGTGCTATTATTTATCATATTTGGTGTGAGCATAATCTTTGTACCTATGGACTACCTTTCATCCCTCAGGTGGTTAGTTATGTTGTGAAGTCTGAAGTTTTTCTTTGTTATTCTAAGTGACTTGGGACTTCTATTGAGGCGTCTCAAATGGACTCTTTATTTTTTCCTTGAGTTTGGTGATCTTTTTTTTCCTTTGGTATGTTTAGATAGTTTTTGTTCTGCTCTTTTGTTAGTTTTTTTGTGTGTTATATTTGTGTCTTGACTTCAAGCTGTGAGATTCTCTTATCTTTATTATAATTCAATATCTTTGAAAAAAAATTGAACCCATTATTATTTTTTTTTCTTGGGTTACAGAATTGCTGTTTACAAGGCAGTCTATCCAACCGTAGCTACTCTAATAGATGTTATTTCTGCAATAGATCAGGTAAGCTTTTTTCTTTTTTTTTTTTCCCTCCTTCATACAAGTCTATTTCTATTACAATCAATCATCTATAAATAAACAAGTGATTCTAACTCCCTTTTTTAAAATAAAAAATTTGTTAAAAGTAATTTTCATACGATCATTTTAATATTTGATTATACACTTTTAAAAGTGATTTTGTACCATCAAAATTAAAAGTGATTTTTAATAACTTAAGAGCATGTTGGAGATTGATTTTTAGAATAAATGTTTTGAGCAAAATTATTTAATTATAATTAATTCTGTAGAACAAAATATTTGATTATATTTGATACTTTACAAATAATTTAAAATTAGTTTAGAGTGTTTTTAAATGTTTAATATTTGTTTTGAAAGGTAATTTAAGATCTCAAGTTAATAAAAGAAAACATTGCGCATTTCAGATTGAAAAAAAATAGTGGTACAGAAAATTATATAGAGAGAAAAAATGGAGAGTTAGAAAAAATTTCAAATAGAAAAAAATATGTTAGAGACAGAGGAAAAATTTAGAAAGAGAAATTTAAAAGAGATAACAAAGATACGAAAATAGAACAACAAAGTTACGGAGATACAAAAAAATTGTAGAGAATTACAAAAAATTATGGAGAATTAACTTTAAAATGAGAAATTAACATGACAGTGAGAAACAGTTTCAAGATCAAAATGTTACAGAAATGGATAAAAAAAAAAAAAAACTAGAGAAACAAAAAAGTTAAAAGAGGGAGTTATAAAGAAAAACCATTCGAGAGAGAAAAATGTGTGAAAAATGATATTTATTAACGAAAAAAAGGGAGATTTTTAAACATAAAAAAAAAAAAACTATTTACATAAAATAGAAAAATTTAATCATTTTAGACTTTTATCGATTTTTATCACTTATAGATATAATTTTTATCAATGATAGATTTCTATTAATTTCTATTACTCATCGACATTGATAGAAATTTATCATTGTCTATCAATATTTTTTGCTATTTTTGTAAATAATTTAATATTTTTTTATTATGTGAAATTTTTTCTAAAAAATAGAATAAAATTTGGGTTGTTTTCAAATAAAAGAAAATGAGCTAACTTAGTTATAAATATAACAAAATTTCACTCACTATCTATCAATGGTAAACAAAGTGTCATTTTGCTATACTTGAAAATATTTTCACAGTTTTAACATTTAAAACAATTACCCATAAAATTAGAGATAAACACTCTAAAAACTTTAGGGAGAGGGTTAAAATTGAAGAGATAATAAAATGGACAAAGAAACTTTAAAACAAAAATATAAATTTTAGAAAATTTAAAATAAAAATACAATTTTTTTAAAAAAAAATATTAGAAGATCGAAATAGTAGTCTTTTTTTTCTAAAAAAAACCACGAAGATTTCTAGTACCATCATTATCTATCACAAAAGTAAAATTTAAGAACTACATAGGGTCAATGAAATAAATGAATAAATTATTTGGTGACGTGTCAGATTATGAATAGGAGTAGTAAGTACTATTGTAATACTAGAAAATTTCTCAAGAAAATCACTCACAATCGACGAAAATCACATGAGATCACCTTCCAAAATCACAAATTTAGAAGAAAGTAATTTTATTAGTATCAAAAGTGATTTTGATCATTTCAAAATCACTCTCAAACATGTCATAGTTGATTCAAATTAACTAAAAATTAAAATACTCAAAATAAAAATATTTCAAATCCAAAGTATAATATTCATATCCAATTTTATACTGAATAAGTAAGTGCAGGCAGTGGTTGATGGAGTTGATATATTGGCATTATCAGTTGGACCAAATGAACCACCAGAGGTAGGATTTACCTTCCTAAGCACATATGACATTGCCATATTATCTGCTACACGAGCTGGAATCGTTGTCGTTCAAGCAGCCGGAAATAACGGCCCAGCCCGGGCAACCGTCGTCTCCTACAGCCCTTGGGCCATCGGCGTTGCAGCTTCCGGCACCGACAGAGTTTATTCAGCCTCACTTCTTCTTGGCAATGGCCAAAAAATTGAGGGAGTAGGATTGTCTGGTATGTCACCATACAACTATCTGTATCTACTGCTTAGCATTTTTTTAACAAATGTTCTCGCATATGGTTAAATTATAAGTTCAACTTCTAAATTTAAAAGCTAGTATTTAGTCTCTATGATTTAATAAAATTCCATAAATAATCCTTACGATTTAGTAAAAGTCTTATAAATAGTCTCTACGGTAGGAATCGTTCATGAGGGTTTTATCAAACGATAAATGCTACATTCTAATTAGGATAAAATGCATTTCAAGATGTTATACTTTTAGTTCTTAAATTTTGAGTTTGATTTATATTTAGTTTTTAGGTTTCAAAATGCTACAATTTTATCCTTATTTTGAGTTTTGTTATAATTTGATTCCTACGTTTCAAGATATTTTGGTTTTCTCCTATATTCTTTTTTATCGATAGTACAAGTACTACGCCAATTGAGCTACGCTCTTGTTGGCAAGAAGAAGAAATAATGTCTCTATATTCTAAGTATCCATGACAAACTCTATATTAAATTCATTCCAATTCAACTTCTTTTTCCAAATATGAAAAATACATCACTATTTAAACTATATGAAATGTTACCTTGAAAGGACACAACCTTTCATTTATTTTGCTAGGTTTAATCAAAACTCTTCCATTCCGTACATTAAATGTAAATACATTAAATTAGATTAGTACATAATGCACTAAAGATGTGGATGAATCTGGATTTTGAGATTCGTTATGAGTCTTGGATGGCCTTGAAGTTTGAAAGGTTGCAATTTTTTACCATAGACGGAAAACTTAGCTTGGAAGCAAGCATTTAATCTTTCTTAAAATCTTTTAGTTTTTTAGCTCTTTTCATTACCAATTATTTCTTTATCAATTTAACTATCATCCTCCTCAGGACCCACTTTAGGGAGTGAGTTTTTCCTACATAAGCTGGTATTGGCTAAGGATGGGAAGAAGCAAAATGAGACACATTCCAACATACCAAATTACATTGAAGAGTGCCAAAATCCTGAAGCTTTTGACCCAAACATTGTTCAAAATAGCATAGTCCTCTGCTCTTTCTCACAAGGATTCCTCAATGGAACCTCCTCTCTTGCAGCCATTATTCACACTGCAACAACACTCAGATTCATGGGTTTTGTTCTCATTGCAAATCCAAACTATGGTGATTTCATTGCAGAGCCCATCCCTTTCAGAGTTCCAGGCATTCTCGTCCCGAGCGTATCAGATACTCAGGTATGCCTTTAGAACATATAAACAAGTAAACGTGCATTTGAATCAAAATCTTCATTTTTGTTTTCTGTAATTCTAGTAATATCTCAAACATGTTTTCAAAATGTGGGCAACAAAAATGGCTCCATTTGATAACTATTTGAGTTTTTTTTAGCTTATAAACACTTTTTCCACCTATAAATTTCTTTGCTTAGTTATATACATTTTTATTTATGTTTTCAAAAATGAAAACTAACAAAAAGTAGTTGTTTTTAGAATTTGATTAAGAAGTCAAAGGTGAAATAATAAGAAGTTCGGACACTTTAAGTTTGGCTAGCATGTCCGTGTCCGACTCGTGTCAGATACTTAGACACTCTAACACATTTGTTGGACACGTATTGGACACTTGTTCGATAACAAATATGTTACACATGCATAGAACACTTGTTAAGTAGACTACAAAGACTAATATATGACAATAATAATAAATTTTGAGTGTGAAATACATCAAACTAAGGTTTTTAAGCATATAAATGCATTATCCCATTTACTTCGAATTTTCTTTTGGTATAAAAATTATATATATATTTTTAAAATGAATATTTTAATAAACGTGTCATTGTCATTTTGTGTCCTAGATTTTTAAACATGTCCATGTCATATCATATCATATCCGTGTCTCGTATCCATTCTTCTTAGGTGAAAACCATAGTACGAAATCTGGGGGGAAACATGCACAAATTTCAAAAACTAAAAACTAAAAACAAAATCATTACCAAATGAGACAAAAGCTTTTACGGACAGGACCTGAAAATTTAGAACTGCACACAAAAAATGTAGGTAATACTGAAATACTATGAAGAAAATACATGCAAGGATGGAAGGGGAATGGTTAGTGAAATTAAAGGAAAAGCAGCCATTGGAGAAGGAAGAGTTGCTTCATTTGGAAGGCAAGCTCCCACAGTTAGCAGGTTTTCATCAAGAGGACCAGATTACATTAACATAAATAGAACTGTAGCTGATGTTCTAAAGCCAGATATTCTTGCACCAGGTCACCAAATTTGGGCTGCTTGGAGCCCCCTCAGTGCCTCAGAGCCACTTTTAAAGGGTGAGATTATATGAAGTTACAGTTTCATCTATTTTTTCCTATCAAAGTTATGATTTCAGTCCCTTAAATTTTAACTAACTTCTTGTTTGAGTTCTTTTACCTTTTAAAATCTCAAATGCTAAGTTCTCGTTTGGTTATGATTTTATTTTTAGTTTTTAGTTTTCGAAATTTATGCTTGCTTTCTCCTAAATTTAATAGTTTGGTTCTCATATTTCTAAGAGAAACACTTGGATTCTTAGTAAAATTCTAAAACCAGAAACAAATTTTTGCAAACTCCTTTCTTTTAGTTTTCAAAATTGTTTTTAAAAACATTAGTAGATAAAGTGAAAAATAAAACAAAGAAACTTATAGGTGAAAGTATTGTTTATAAGCTTAATTTTCAAAAACGAAAATTTTCTTGCAAACCATTGTATTAAGAAATTGAGAAGAAATAGACTTAATTTTTAAAACCCACGAACGAAAAAAATGAAAGAGTTATCAAACTGGCAGTCATAATAAAAAAGGCACAAGAAGTTGATTGAAACATTGGTGTTGAATTAAATAGGATACCATTTTGCACTATTGTCTGGAACAAGTATGGCAGCACCTCATATTGTGGGAATAGCAGCACTTATCAAGCAAAAATATCCTTCTTGGACTCCTTCCATGATAGCTTCTGCAATGTCCACAACTGCTACAAAGTATGATATGAATGGAGACCTTATTCAGGCAGAGGGATTCAACCTTCATACTTTATATCCTTCTACTCCTTTTGATTTCGGTGCTGGCCTCGTTTCTCCGACCCACGCTTTGGACCCCGGCCTCGTCTTCCCATCAGGTAAATTCCTATGATACATACTCTACCTTTTCATTATTTCGATAACTATGTTTGTTGAATATCTCAAAAATTGTCACACCCCACCCCAGACCACCCTCTTAGCCTAGAGAAGGGCGTGACTGCAACAGTTATAAACCCTTAGACTGACACTTACTGCCTAATAACTCTTGCGGAATAACTCTGATACCAATTATAATTCATATGCAACGGGACGTCTTTAGGCCCACAATTTATTAACTTAGAAACATATTATGTTTAGAGTCATTACAACACTAAATTTACAAGTCCCAAAACCCACAAATCCTAGTCCCTATATGAACAATAGTAACATGTGTACAATATTAACGGTAACCATCTAGCAAACGGTTACAAGTCTTTTGGTCCTCTATGGAAGAGCAGATACTGAGCTATCTTCAGAGGATGTGACCGCTATCTGTAGGGGGGAAAAACAAAAACATTTGAAAACGGGGTGAGCCTACGCCCAGTGAGTGACCGAGAAAACATAGTAAATTCTCATGCATAATTTCAGAAAATAGTTTTATCTGAAATATAAACTTTTGCAGCATAAATATTTTCCAAGCGTAAATTATATAAAGATGTTTTAAACATAAAACAGTAAAATCATTTCTCAAATCAAAGTACTGTATAACTGGTAAAATAATCCCAGCACCAACTACTAGTCCAGAGAGAACCCTTTTGCTCAATCTCTGACTTTATTCATCTGTGGCCACATTAGGTACTACTACTCAGATACCTTCTCCTTGTACTTTAGTATCGAGCTACTAGGATACCTTCTTCAACGTACTTCAGTATCCCGTTGGCTTGGTACCTTCTCAAATGTACTTCAGTACCAATAGATACCTTCTCCTTGTACTTCAGTATCTAGTTGGGTGGATGCCTTCTCCTTGTACTTCGGCATCACATTTTACTAAAACTATTTATAAACAACTTTTCTCTTTAAAGCATGTACAATATAACACATATACAACATGGCTTTAAAGATGGTAACGCATGTTGGATAAAATCAATACATATACATATGTAAATAGTTTTTCAATAATAGGCATGCGTTCAAATCGCAATTCAAACTTGCTTGGAAACCACTTTATAAAACTAGTAGGTATGAGAATTATTTTCGCAAACATGCTTTCTGTAAAACGTTTATAATCAAAACAGTTTAAAAATGATTTAGTTCGAAAACATTTTAACCACTCACCTCGAACTCTTAGGAACTTTTCATTCTAGTAGCTCCTCGGGCTTCTCTTCACCCCTAGAATCCAGATTCAACTTACAACTTAGATTACTCATAGTTCTGAACCTTATTTTGAAATACTTCCTTCTACAAACTTATTCTAAAATTCCTCAGAAATCTTACCCTAAACTTTCAGCTCAAAATTCCTCGTGGTTTGGCCGGAATCTCAAAATCTTCAAGACTGGCCCAGACTGATCCGACAGTCTGACCCTTCTGCCTTCTTCTCAACCTCCAGCCCAGTTCCTTTGAGCCTTTTCCTCCGGCAGCCCTACTCTGAAAACTAGACTTTCAGAGCTTTCAGATGGCTTTGGAATCACTCCAAATGCACGAGTAGATTGGAAGATCTCCTCGTCCAAAGTTGACACATTCCTCTGAACCCTCACTGCTCTCTACTTTCTCTACGAAATTTATGATTTTTGTGTGATTTGAAAATGAAATCCCAACTCCCTATTTATAGGCCTTCAAATTGCTCGTGGGATTGACAATACCTACTTGGCTGTATGACCAAATGTTTAATCCTCTCTTTATCAACGTAAGCTGACTTCACCTTGGTTCAATGTGTTCTTCCCAAACACATCCAACACAATTTCTTAGGGTTTAAGAATTTCTCTTAATCGGACACCTAGATTTTAATTGACGTTTGCCCTTACGTCTTCAAGCTTTGTTTGTATTCAAATTAGGATTTTTAAATGCATAATCCACCCCAACGCGTCCAAATACATCACCCAGAAGCTTGCTCGGCCGTTCAATGCATAGGCGAGGCGTGGGCATGACGTTTGAATCAGACAAAGCAAGGCTAACGCATAGGCGCTCTCGCTCTTTCCGCTCTCGGCAGTGTCGCTCTCTCCACTCTTGGCAGTGTCGCTCTCTCCCACTTTCTCGCTGGTCTCACTCTCTTCACTCTCGCTCTCTCTAGCAATCTCGCTGGTCTTGCTCTCTCCAATCTCGCTCTCTCCAACTTTTCTCTCCACTCTCGCTCTCTCTAGCTTTTCGCTAGTCTCGCTCTCTCCACTCTCGCTCTCTCCAGCTTTTTCTCTAGTCTCGCTCTCTCCTATATTCTATCCAATCACTCTCTCCTATTTCTTCTCCAATCTCGCTGGTCTCGATCTCAATGATCTCGCTCTCAACGTTCTCATTGATCTCACTCTCAACGATCTCGCTCTTAGCTACTGCGAACATTGTTTGTCTCCGTGCAATTCCTACATGATTATGCCACTAGTCACTTGCCTTCCAGTGCTTTGTGCACAACACGCATTTCACATAAATTTTTCATACTTAGCCAATTTTTCCCAAATTTCCCAAACCCAATGTCCATATTTTTCTTTTCAAATCCCCATTCCTTCTTCACCATTTCACACTAACTTTCTCATCAACCTACTCAACTTATTTATACAAAATTAAATAGGGACACACAATTAAGTGGAAAATTAAGACAATTTAAATAAGAAAACACACTTAAGTGTAAAATTGGGATTCGGGGTTCACAAAAATACTTTACAACGCTTTGGAATGCTTTTGGAAGAAGGAAAATACACTCATTAGTGTTTTCTTAAAGTCTAACCGTGCTTATGTTAGAATACTACCTAACAAGAAAACTAGGAATACAAAGAAATAGAAAGATAGTAATATGTTACAATATTAAGAGAAGTTACAAAAGTCCATAGCCTTTCAAGAGGGTTATCTCTCTCAAAGTCCCACAATTGAAACTTTTCACCAAAATGATCCACATCTTCTATGGTCCTATCTCCCTTTATTTATAATCAAGTATCTCGTAGCTAATTACCTCTATGCCCTTTCTATAAACTGGTAAATAAGATACACTATAATGAGTAAAAGGATGTTTTGATTTGCACCAAAAAGCATAGTAGATAGAACCAAATCCATAAATCGGTAAAAGTTGAAGGAGGAATCCCTAAAAAGTCGTCCATTACATTCTCCTCACTAGGTTCAAAAAAAAAAAAACTCGCAAAATAACCAACCAAATTGTCCTTCTAGACCTCTAACTAGTACTCTCACAGCTTGTTAGTAATGTACTTTACTCAGAAAACATTATTCCCTAAATGTATCAGCACATTTGCTTAAAACATACAAACCAAAACCAAGTCATCATTCAGCATTTTGTTTCATACAGTTATATTTGTTCTTTCATAACTGTGATCTTATAATTGTATCAGTTTAATTTTTAACATTAACTGTTCAGTTAAGAATAAACAAGTAGATAAAATAATATAAGAAGCAACTATATAATATAAGAAAGCATCATCTTCCATGTCGTGCCACATCAACTTTTTTTCCTATTTAACAAATATCAAAATACTAAACTAAAATGTCTATAAAAGTAACAAACAACATAAACTGGAATTATAATTTATCAACTCTAATCTAGAGAACCCAAGATTGCACATTTCTTTTGCCAATAGATTCAATTTAAGCCAATTCAAACATCAAGAAAACTAACCATGTCTTCTTGAAACAGAATATGATGAGTATATAAACTTCTTGTGCTCTTTACCTGGGGTTGATCCTGCCGTCATCAAAAGCGCCACCGGAGGACAGTGCAACACCTGTGTCTCACAGCCACACCCTGCAGATCTGAACCTTCCTTCAGTCACAATATCTTCACTCGTTGGGCATCAGGTGGTGCAGAGAAGAGTGAAGAATGTAGGAAGCAAAGTGGAGACATATGTGTGGTCAGTGATCCCACCAAATGGGACAACGGTCAACATCAATCCGCCACGGTTCACTGTAGCGCCCGAAGAAGTCCAAAACTTGGAAATACAGATCAATGTCACACACAAAATGGATCATTTTACCTTTGGGGAGATTATTTTGACAGGAAGTTTAAACCATATTGCAAGGATCCCTTTGTCAGTTAAAGCTGTTTCTGCATCCTGAAGGTCAGGATTGGTTTGTTTCTATACATCCTCCATTTATCCCTCTATGTTTTCTCTTGAAAAGGGTGTCAAAATTTTCAAAATATTGTAATGCCTGTTAAAAATTCAAATTAATGATAGTATCTAGGTGAAACTAGAATGCTAGTGCAATTATTTTAAACAAATTCAAAAGATTGAGCTTTACCAATCTTGAAAGGTCTTCTTGTCTTAAGATTTCAAATGCAATAGTTGGAAGAACTGATGTATAGTAGTTGAAATGCCAGTGTGTTTATAGCAATCATTGGTTGTTAAAGTAGTGAAATGTCTAATTAAACCTGCCAAAAATCAAGATCTTTCTCCCAAAGATACTCAAACTAAACAAGAAAAGTAAAAGTGAGTTTCAAACTCCCAAATCCCATATGAACTCTCCTTGCATAAAAGCACGAGAAGAAAACTACATGGCTTAATTTCGTTGAATGTTTAGCCAAGCTATATTTGGACTTGAATCCTCGATACCAAGTTGAGCTACAACTCATAGCTGATGCGAGTTGAATAATACATATCACTTCCATTTAGCATTTGACATGTCTTTAATCCATAGGCCCACACAACTATTAAATTCTTCGCTAAAAATGAAAGACAATACTACCAATGTACTTTAAACTTTTCCACGAATATGTAGCCACCAAAATTTAAGCAACATTTTAACAATTCTCCAATACAGAGAGTAATATGCTCTACTATTTTTGGCCTGTAATCTACAAAATCCCAACTCGTCTTACAAGAAAAGGAAAGGAACGGACCTTCGAGAATAGAAAACATCAACAAAGAAAGTAAGGTTGCATAAAACATGTCATGAACAATTCTAATGACAAATATTCTATTACCATTATGTCAATCTTATATTGGAGTTTGACCCACTAAAATAAATGGGTCCTCGACTCCTCTAATCCAATCAATTAACAATATGTGATATTTCTATCATAATTTAACAAAGAAAAAATGGTAAACTACCGTGGAAAAATACATTGAAATCAGTACGCGATCAAGCAAAGTTACCCTGTCCAGCACATACACTCTTTACACCGTGGATACCTATAAACGCTCCTTCCTCTGGGCCTTGTCAAGATGTGCTTTGTTTGCCTTACTGCCTTCCTAACTCTTATCTCAAATATCCGCCACTCTATAGTGTTGTTCCTTGAAAATATGCTTGCAAGCCTTCGCTTGTTTGGTCGAATTGTAGGCATCCTTCCACCGCCATAGTATATCCGATAACCAGACACAAGAGATGACAATTGACTACCAGAGTCTGTCATTGCAAATGCATCCGCAGCTGTGCAGCCTATGAAGTCCAGTGCTGCTAACTAAAAGAGCATAAATCCATTATTAAACTAAAATGTGACGATAAGATTGTAAAGTACTTGAAACCCTTCTACACAAGGGGAAAAAGACAGAAACAGTTGTACAACCTATAAAGCATATCCTATTCAAACAAGGTCATGAAAAAGAAAGATATATTCACAGCCACTTCAAGCACCAGAGTGTTTATTAGGATTGTCCATCCAATGAAATGACATAGACACAAGATTATCATTCAAAGAAAATAAATAAGAACTTGCTCGAGATCTGAGGAAGGGCTTTACTAAGCAGAAGAACAAATCCAAATGGTAAATAACTTCACATATACAGAACAAGTTTGTACAACAATTATCTCATGTGTTCTAAGAAGCACAACACAGATACGAACGGAGACGATGACACATCTTATTTTAAAAATCTAGGACATGATCAAGAACACGCTTATTAAAATATACATTTTAAAAAAATATATCATTATTATACCATAAGAATATTCAAAGTAAATGAGTTGATGAATTTATATGCTTAAAAAACTTAGTTGGGTGTAATTCACAATCAAAATTTATTATTAGTGTCATATATGTGTCTTTTTAGTCTACTTAACAAGTGTTCTTTGCATGTCTAACACATTTGTTGCACTAACAAGTGTTTGATACGTGTCTAGCAAGTGTTAGAATGTCCAAGTGTCCAACACGTATCAGACATGGATATGGTAGCCAAACTAAAGTGTCCATGCTTCTTAGCATGTGTTATTCCTTCCAGGTAGTAAACTGCCAGGTATCAGCTTCAATAGAGGAGCAGACGGATAAAAAATGGATACAAGAAGAATTCTCAGCTAAGTCTTTTAAAAGGATATTCTTCTAGGAGACAATTCCCGAGAGAGAAGATTGTTTAGCAAACTTGTAAGAACACGAGAATAAAACTAAAAGTAATATCCCAATACAATCCGCATATCTATATTATAACAATATCCTATCCAATTCATAAGGAGTCGGTGATCAAAGCATGTTATTACCTGAGAAGAAAAGTTCTTGAAAGGTTCAAGCTCGGTTGTTGAAAGCAACTTCTCCTTTGTAACCAGATTAGGATACAGACTAGTTAGAGCAGTCAACCTTGTATTTCCTCCATATATCTGCGAGCCTGCTACAAATATCTTTGTCTTGCGTTTGAAACCAAGAGCAGCAAGCATAAGTACAGCTTCCTCAGGTGTCAAAGGACAAAGACCTTCTGACCTAAGTTCTGCAGGAGAAGGTAATCTGCAAGAAGAAACCAAAATTTAGTTAGATCATATTCCAATATATAAAAAAATATATATGCTTTATTTCGCTTTCATAAAACAGGACCTGCACCCTTGGAGACATTTTTGTGGAACTTATGGGCATTGAGGAAGGAAAAAAAGAACAAGCTTTACAATTTGTGCAATTATGATTATTTTTTTCCGGGTCAGGATAAAAAAGAAACATGGAAATAATGTAAGAAATGTTGATGGAAAATATTGATAAGAAAACAACTTTATGAATAGGGTCATGGCCTAGGTATCAGATATAACTCAATGAGGAATTATTCTACCAGTCTCCTTTTGAAGATCTTGCTATCAAACTGTTGGGGACAAACATTCTTCGGCACGTGGTTGTATTGAGCAGTATGGAAACCTTAATAGTGAATACTAAGGTTAAAAAACACTATATGTAATTACACTTATTCTGTCTATGACAAAACAGTTAACAGTGCCACAGGCACAAATTAAAACAAATATTGAGAGATTAACTTTAAGCATAACCACAATGCCGAAATTAAAAATTTAGTTTACTGAAAACCATATAATAAAAGACAGAAACGAAAGGGCCAACACTGCATCCACTAGGTCCAAAATATAGGTCCCTCATTAAAAGCAACAGTTCTGTATAATGCGATGAATTCGAATCTCTTCATTAGGAGTGACACTATTAAACTCTTTAATAAATGAAGAATGATGCTCCCTATCTTTTGGGCACGACATGATGCATAGAAGACAAAATTACAATGAAAAGGTGAATATTAAAGCTCTTATATAGAATAAGTCAAGAGTGGAAGGCACAAAATCCAAATCTCCCGTCTAAAATAGAGCTAACGACAAAGCTCAGAAGTTTTACCGAAAGGTTTAGGCATTCAGAGTAAGCCATATTCCCAAAAATAACAATGAAAATTACGTCAACCATAGGTAAATGAATGAAATGGTTGTCATCTTCCTGCACATACACATATGGCGTATCCAACAGATGACTGGAGCAAGTAACAATACTTACTTAGTAGTTTTCTGGAGAAGAGACAATGCAGGGAAATGGACTGCTCGATAAGCTTCCAACTCTTCTCTTTCTTCTTTGCCTCCACCAAATTCACAGAGAGAATGAGCTACCATATCAATTTCAAATCTCAAATGTACAGATAGGTATCTAGAAGCTTTTGTTGAGCGAGCTTTTCTTTCCTTCATTGTTGATTCTATAAATGAACCCACAAGATGTTTGTCCAATGGTCCTGGGTAGCCTTCTTTTTGACGTAGCCTTTGAAGAAGCAAAGCACCAGTTCTTTGAATTTTAGGAACAAACCTCAGGGCATGAAAATTGCATCTGCATCGAAGTCTCTAGATGGAATTCCCAAATCAGAAAAACGAAATACAGAGAACAGCAACATAACTAAGGAAAATAAAAGGAGAGCAGCATCTATTGATTGTAAAACACAAAAAACATACAAGAACAAGGGCGTCCAGGTCAAATTACCTGTAACTCAAATGACAAAGGGTCAAATGCCAACCGATTACCAAAACCCAGGAAATGCACAACCTTATTCTTAATTAGAATAGGAAGAATGTTTTTCAAGTAGAATCTAGGCATGGCCTCTTTGATAATGTCAGCATCCGTTACCTGAAAACCCATTAAAATTATCAGTGCAACTGAAAACACGCACATAGGGAACGTGAGAAAGGCATCAACTGAAAACTTACCACACTTCCAATTGCCTCCAAGTCTAAGGACCGTAAATTATCCGGAAGTTCTTTCACTATATGGATGTCAGGAGTCATGTAGTTAATAAAATGATCCTCCTGGTAGATATCGCTGAATTGACTATAATATTACAGAATCTTGTAACATCAATTTTTCATTCAGAGAAATAATAACTGAAAAGTATGCTTATGGACTGACTAATGCGTAGAATGGCAAATACAATGAGGACAAAGCAGTATTGTTAAGGGCATCAGAATAATTAATATTATATCGGTTTGAATAGCCACTGTACGTCTTTAAGAAAAATGGAAGTATAAATAAATGTTAAAACCATATTTCTGTAGCTAAGGAAGACATAAAGTTCTTTCCCACCCAATCCAATATGAAAATTCCTAACGTAGCCATGAATGTTTTATTTTCTTTGGGTTTTATGAGTAAACCTTACAGTAGCTATATTAACTTTCAATTCAGGAGCTGTCTAAAAAATTTTCCCAATAAAGAGATCAAAAGCACTGAAGTGAAAAATGCGTCTGAAAGAGCTACAGAAAGACCTTTATTAACAATCAATCAGGCACCAAAATGAATTAAGCCATAGATACAGCAATAAAGCATGAACATTTTCATTAGCGAACCAGACCTTCTACACATAGAATCAACAAGTACAGAATATAATTCTATAAAAACTAGTAACAGGAGAAAAAGGAAGAGGAAAGAATAATCACCTCACATCTTTCCAAACGCTACTGTACATAAATCTGGGAACAACCAGAGTTGAATTAAGTAGTCGTGCCAGGACAACAGCATTGCAAACCTAGTTCATGCAGGGAACGGAACCATAACTAAAATGCAGCTACTAAAAGTTGAGATACTCTTCAAATCTAGTGAAATATCATAAATGGGTAGAAAGAACTACAAATTAGGTTCAAGTAAGGGTGTCACTCACAGCTACTCGCTGTTGATTCATTCCACCGTTTGCAGTAACCATAATGTATCCGATATTTCTCTCTACTACCATGTCAAGAGTTTTATTGCTAAAATTAGGATAAGAATTAATTCCATTAAAATTCAAACACATGAAACGCATTACAAATGCACGTAAACTGAGAAAAATAGACTCACCGCTGGGCTCCCAATTGCGTTGATCAGCACATGGCTTCCAAGCAGACGAAGCAACCACTGGCTCCTGCCACAAATCCTTTGGCTCCGGTTTGTTTTCTCCCTGCCAGTTACATATTCATTGATGAATTCCCAGAAAATTCACAAAGAAATCGCGGTAGATAGAACAAAAGTGATCTTCGAAAGTACCTCAGCCAATGCGTGGGCGGCCAAAGCCAACAATCTACCATAGTTACCCTTCGGCCATTTATTTCGACTAATCTTCCTTTTTCCCTGCAAGAAAGTCATTAATTGGACTCCAGCGTCCAGACATGAAATAAGATGATGAATTCGTTTGAAGAAATTGAGGGCAATTTCGAATCAACAATACATGCCTGAACTGAAATCCTCGAAGAAGACACATTCCCAGAAAATCCAGGATTGACTGTGTTATCATCGTGTTCTTGAATTCTATCATTTTGTTCTTGTAGTCTCAAAAGCATGACCCAATTCACAAAGAAAAACAAGCCAACCAACAAAATCAAAAACAAAATCCCTTTGATTCGCTTCCTCTGGTACCACACTGTCCCCGCCCTCTTCTTTGCCCGCTTATCGATTTTAAATTTCTGCGAGCTATGATTCAACGGAAACCCAAAAAGCTTGAGCCCTGAAAACGAAGACGCGTGTTGAACATCACCTGAGAATTGGTCGAAGCTCCCGAATCGACTCGGAGCGAGGCGGGGAGAATGGGTCGGTGAGGTTTGACGATTCCTCGGCGTGGTGGAGCCAGAGCGAGAATGGAATGAACCAGAACGCACATGACTGATGCCAATCCTGGTTTCCGTCGAATCGGAGTCTTCTTCTCCGGGCAGTGGGTCGTCGATGACGCCATTCAGCTTGAAATTTGATCCCATTACAGAGATTGGAAGATCATCCATGGAGGCCAATTCACGAGGACGATTACGGATCCGAGAGAACGAGATGGGTGGAAGAGAGTTGGGATTTATAGGAACAAAAAAGAAGTGCTAATTGCATCGGAATATATTTTTAGTTGCCACGAAGAAGGAGATAGAGAGATGAAACGTAGCTGGGAATTTGTAGGTTGAGTCACCCTTACTCATGAAACTGGTTCAAAGTTCTGCCTCGTCTGCCTCTTGCGATGAACTCTTGGAAGTACGAACGAAAGTGTTGAAGTGAAGAATGATATCTCACAAAGGGCCGATGTCGGGCTTATGATGCCTGTATTTGGGTGCGGAGAGTTATTAGATCTTGTTAGGTTTGAATTCATATGTATTTGGATGTGTTCATATGTCTGTATTTGTGTAGAATTATTATGTCTGAATTCATATGTTTGTGTTTGGATGTACAGAGTTCATATGTCATTGTTGGTTTAGTTTTTGTATTCTCTAATAATTTGTCTATATGAATACTATTTTTTTATTAAAAAAAATCTTATAATCCAATTATTGTATCCATTCTATTTTGAATAAGACATTGATTGCATTTTTTTTATCCTTTCTAATCTCAAGATATGATATACAATTCAATTTTATATTATTCATTCCAAACTTCTCATCAAAAAAGGGCAAATGGTTTTACAAAATAGTGTTAATTTAGATCAGATATAAAATTCATTAAATTCATTCCACATTTTACAACTTGCTTAGAAAAATTTGCATCCATATCTAAGGGCCACATGCCGCGGGCCATTTGTACATGTCACAAAAAATCAACAAATATATGATACCTATGGAAAAAGAGACTAGGGGAAGTTACAAAAAATAATAACAAACCAACTTGCAAACACCAAGAACGTAATTAGTTAGTCTTGTCCAACAAATGCATGTAATACCTTTTCCTTAATGGTGGTGGAATGACTAGAAAACTGTCTGTTCGCTGAATATCATTCACCAACAGATCTATGAGGGTCAATTGATCGTCTTCCTCTAAACCTTCAACTTGGTAGATCTGTTCTATGACCTCTTAATGCCTCTTGAGCTCTAATTCATATTTCTCTTTTTGCCATTGCACAAGTTTCTCCATTTTACTTTCCTACACGTCCATTGTTGTGTGTACAATGTCAAGCATTTCATATTGGAAGGGGGTTTTCTTGCGTTTTCGTTCCTCTCGTATCGTTAATTGATCCAGTACGCCTACTGATGGGTGTATATGGGAAAACCTCATCCATCCCATCAATGGTCGGTATGTTCATATCAAGTATACTTTCTTGTTGCTCATTAACCTGTGATCTCAACTGAATATCCTCCAAATGTTCATTTGTTGCAGATGCTTGATCGTACAAGGTTTCACTGCCTTCACCAGTGGCCCTATCTTTCCCAAATACAATTGAAAGCTCATCATAGTGGGGGAACGGTTTGTGTCTCAAACTTATCGCGTTGGGATGGGACTACAGACAGGAATTTATATTATGTTAGAACATAATATTATATTAGAAAGAGTTCACCATTGTAAGATAATAATACTATAATGGTCTCTTACCCGAACCCATACATCGAAAACCTTTTTCTCTACTTTCACACATTTGAACTCGTCGTTCCAAAAAAATTCACTGCATGCATTACTTAGCATCTTAGCGATTGCACAATATTGTCTCTTTAAAAATCTAACATTGCACTCTATTGTCGATAGCCTGATGGAACAACTAGAAATTTTTTTGGTAAGTAGACGTTACAGCTGTTGTAGATAGCCAAACTTGAATGTTTCATTATCAGCTTGTCAACTTGTTTCTACCAAATGCAATAGTGACTCCACTAATCGTGCATCTTCAACCTTTGTCCAAATGTGTTTTGTCATTTTCTCACGTCCTGCCATTTAGTTGCATACATATGTATAACTTAATAAAATAAATTGGGCACGTTAGATAAACAAAGTTTGAGTACAAATAGCATAGAACATATTTCATCATTCACATGAATCAATTAACATTACATAAATTAAGATAATTCAATACAGTAGATTGTTTGAACTGAAAGATAACATAATCTAAAAGTAGGAGGAAGGTATTCATAGTAAAACTAATTGAACAAGAAACTTTGTGCTCATAATGCTTGTTCCCATTCATCGAACATTCGCGTCAGTAACTCATCCCTGAAAATGATCCATTCGTCGGATGTTTCAATACATTGTATATTTTCATCGCCGAGCATGTTAGATGTAGAATCTTCATCATCCATTGTTCAGGACATTGTAGTTTGGCCCATCTCCCTTGTTATCAGGTTGTGTAGCAGGCAACATGTTGTTATTGTTCTACATTGGATCTTAATTGGGTAGTAGGATTTCCTACATAGTATCGCCCAACGACCTTTGAGTACGTCAAATGCTCTTTCTATGCAGTTTCTAGCAGATGAATGTTTCATGTTGAAAATTTTTCGTGGATTAGTCGGTGCATTTCCAGCACCACACCATTCTAAAAGATGATACCACTCTCCCCTATATGGTGCCAAAAATCCCTTTGAAGGATCTCACATCGAGAGTTCTATGAGCGTGTTCGGATCGTTTCGATCTCACAGTGACCGAAATAGAACAATATACATACAATACATATAGTTATGCATTCAAAACTTAATTAACGGCGTGCTACGAACAAAGAAAAATAACAAGGAGATAGAGTTCCTGTAAAACCCGAACCCTAATTACTTTAAGTAAGAGTAAGTAATGTGATGTCTTCTAATGAGTTAAATGAAGCCATGTTTTAGGAGGGATAGAGGATGGAAGCAAGAAGAAATAAGCTCTTGTGTAGCTAAGTGTAAACCCCGAATTCTAACTTTCCTGAACAAGCATGTTTAGCCAAAGAAATGATATATTAAATATCTAAAAAGTGAAAGTCCATGTTGTTTATAGGAATTGTTGAGAAAGGAAAATAAAATAAAAAAAAAAAAAACATATTAAATAAGGAAACTCATTTATTGGCTTGGGCTGGAGGCACTAAATATGGGATGACGTGGCAGTTGATCCTTGGATTCGAGAGGCGGCAGGAAGATTAAAAGGATGAGGAATTTCGAAAGCTTGATTTCAGCAATCTACATGAGCAAATTTAGTGAAATTGGTGCCATTTGAAAGCTGAGACAATCTAGTTTTCGAGGTTGGCTTGCTGGAGAAAGATTGCAGGAGAAGAAGAACAAAAGTGAGGAATTTGCAGAGGAGGCAGAATCTCAGATTAATCAGAGCTCAAGGTGAAGATTGGAAGCTCCAGGCCAAACTATAAGGAATTTTTGGCTGAAATTTTAAGTAAGAAAGTTACTCAATTCTAAACATGTTTGTAGAAGGAAGTTTCTTCAAAAGAGGTCTGAAGTTTGAGTTATGAATTTTTTAAATTGTAACAGAGAATCTTTGCATAAGCAGACAACTGCTTGGGAAGAACAAGCAATAGCTCACCGTGGAAAGTTATAGCGAGATATGGAGAATGAGGATCTCGCTAATGAAGGAAATCTCGCTAATTTTATGCTAAGGATCTCACTCTAGAAGTAAATCTCGCTAGAAATTAGGCTGAATCTTGCTGGTAAAGTAAGTATCGCTAGGATGGAAGTTTTCTAAAGGAAAAGCTTGATCTCGCTCATAATGAGGATCTCGCTCATGATGAGGATCTCGCTCATGAGGAAGGATTCACTCATGATGAGTATCTCGTTAGTAAAACTGTCTTTGATGATGAAAGTTCCATTAGTAAATGAACTATTTGAGGTATTTTGCTAAGAATTCTAAGTAGTTTAACCGGGAATTATGTCCTTTCAGGCCAAGAAGAGCTAGGAGAGGTGTATAAGCCGTTAAGAGCCCCGACGAGCTGTGAGTGACTATGTGATGATTTAATGTTTTAATGATTTAGAAACCATGATTTCCTTGAAGTTATTTCTCATGCTAAGTGTTATATGAAGTGCCAAGCAAAATATGTTTGAAAGCTATTTCACATGCTAAGTAAAGCATGTTTTACATGGAAATTGACATGATTTAAATATGTTATATTGTCCAAATATTTTTAGAATGTTTTAGTAACTCCATTTTCATGGTGTTTACTAATGTATGGGTTTTCCAAGTATGTTTTCCATGTCTAACGCATGCTAGTGGTTTTTACAAGCTAGTTCAATATGTTTTAAGCCAACTTATTTCACAAAGTATGAAGTATACGTTAGGGTTAAAGCTAAGGTTGAATGAAGCTTGATGTACTATGTTTTAAATACCTAAGGTTGTCAAAGTACATGCATTGGTATTCCTAAACATAATGAAAAGGGATACTGAAGGTAGGGAAGGTATCCTAAAGAGTTTTCTATGCTATATTTGAAAACTATTCTTTTAGTGCTTTTCAAGAACTTGATAGCTTAAGTAAGTCGGATACTGAAGGTAAGGAAGGTATCTGAATAAATGTACCTAAGGTGTTGATGGTACATAGAAAACTCCACGTGCACGTAGGTAGTTATTAATGAGAGGCCGAAGTATGGGTCTCCTAGGTCATATACCAACAAAGAAAGGCCGAAGTATGGGTCTCCTAGGCTATATACCAGCAAAGGGAGGCCGAAGTATGGATCTCTTGGCCGGTAACAGACATTGGGAGCTAGAGCGATGTATGCTCATTCTCAACTAAGGAATAATGATGCTTAATGGTGGTTTTAAAGGTTTTATGTACACGTTTGCTTGGTATATTTTAGTTTCAGTATTATGTTTTCAAGCTTTCAGTTTAAAGCATGAGATTTATGTTTTTATTAAGTCACTCACTGGGCTTCTAGCTCACGTTTTCAAATGTTTTCCTTTTCAGGTAGCGGTTAGTTCCCAAAAGACTTTTCTGCTGCAGCTCTGCCATACAAAGAAACAGGTTGAAGGAAGTGTAATTGAAGACCTGTATTAGTTAGTACACATGTGTCTGTCTAGTGACTAGTATTCTAGATGGGGCTCACTAAGTTGTAATATTCATGTATGAACAATGCTGCGAAACCCTGTAATGTAAATATGTTAAGTTATGAGTTAATATGTTGGTATATTGATGATACGTATGTATTCAGAGTTTGAATAAAATTTAACAGGTTAGATAGGCAGTAAGTGCCAGCAAAAGGGTTGGTAACTGCTGCAGTCACCATTCCATCCAGGTTAAGAGGATAATTTGGAGTGGGGTGTGACAGTTCCATACTAGTTGAAAACTATCTTCAATCTCCGAAACTCCAACACAACAGACCCTCCAAATGTTCTAACAACGCCCAACGAAAAACGTTGACTGCAGCAGCACAATCAACGCAAACTCACGACCGCAACGGGGACAATGCCACCACTAATGAGCCCCGGGTATTCTCGGAGTGAAAACCCAAAGGGTGGGCTTTGGTGAATTTGGTAGAGGACGGAGGAAAAATGAGTCGTGCAGGCGATAAGCAAGTGGGAGAGAAAACAACGCTATCGTATAGCAGAAGTGCTTATCGCATAGAGGAGCTACACGATCGTGTAGGATTTATTGAACGATCGTCTAGGAAAAGGTATATGATCGTTTAGCTAAATCGGCACACTATATGATCGTATAGAAAAGCTAACCGATCGTGTAAGCGAGAGTATGCGATCGTTTAGCACGAGGTAGACGATCATCTAGACGAAGAGCGACTATCGTATAGGCTCTCGAGCGATTGTTTACATTCACCAACGCGTGCTTCCGAATTCTCTTTGGGCGATCTGACAACGGGGATTCAAAATGAAAACCTTTTTCATTTTAACTCATCGTTATAATAACCGATGTTCCCCCACTAAGCCACGTCCAAACGTGATATTAGAATTAATTATCATATAATTAATCAATCAATCAATTAATAAATATAATCATATTATATTTTTATCCTATAGTTTGATATCACATATCTACTATAGTATTTTCTCCTCTACTTGATATAAATTATATTTATATCTAATTTCCTCCAAAACAATGTATCTCATACATTTAGCCAATTATATCATATATAATTAACCAGTCCAATTATATCATATATAATCGAACTTTCTCTTGTCAATTTGAACATATCAAATTAACCCAAATACTGGTTCTCTACTTTATCCAAGCTACCCAAGAGACCTAATGGACCTGTGGCTCGAAGCTCCAATGGTACGTGAATAACTGACTAAACTCTTTAGCCACGAGATTCACCATCCGTTAACTGACAGGAATTCCACTAAAGACTAACAGCTGAACTCTTCTTACCACAGATATATTTCTATGCCCATCGGATATAACCAATCATGAGTACGATGACCCTTCACAGATGCTCGTAAGTACAGCTGGGCCAATTACTGTTATGCCCCTGTAGTTACATCTCACTCCTTAAGTACCACTGATTCCTCTAATGAACAATACAACATAGTCCAACTATGTGTGAATACCTCTCAAGCCAAGAGAAGATGTATGGTGCCACATCGTTTAAGCCCCCGAATCAACCCTTAAGGGAGCTATCTATTTACTTACCCCTGCCTTGGGGAAGAAGTGAATTTCATCTTGTGTAGCCGAGTTCCCAGCTTCCAAATCAGACGAATCCCCAAAATGGTAGGTTTGAATCAGAAAACTGGCCACTCGCACCCATATAAATCAAAGGACCACCCTCAATGGCAGGAGTTCCCAACTCACTCAGGATTGAGGTCATGTTACCTATGGTTATCCTAGTGAAGTGAAGTCTCTATCACGAATGGTGTTATATAACGAGACATTAACACTTCGTGGTCAGGTCTTATACAAACTCTTTGTATAGGATGCCCCCGCTCGCATGTCCCTAACACGAATGATCAGGATCAGACCATCTGTGACAAGTCACAACACTTGTGACCATTCCACAAAGCGGGCTGCATCCGTTGTGTTACCAGGATAAGGTTTCCCTCCTATATCCATATACTACAGACCATTTTGGTTATCACTCAAGACATGATCCACTTCTATGTCACCACATACATACTTGAGTCACATACAGGTAGCCAGGGATTTTATGTTTATTGGTTTGTGGTAAAGAAAATAAAACAAGTAACTGAGCAAAATACAAAATGTGAAGTAAATATCATATATTAACAACACAAGCCTTTGTACAAACTGTTTACAAACTACAGGACATGAGACTTTATGGCATCAACCCCAACAATCTCCCACTTGTCCTAAAGCGAAGTGGGGTGTACAATAAACTAGTACAAAACAATAAACTAGGGCATAAAAGCCCAGTATAAGAAAATCTCCCACTTGCCCTAGTCCAACCGCGGGCTCTACAGTAGACCCATGCTTCGTAGGTGACCCTCAAACACTGTAGCTGTGAGAGCCTTCCTAAACGGGTCAGCAACATTAAAATGGCCTGGTTTAGACTGAACTGTCTCATCTCCTCAACCTCTTGAGGTGTCTTAGGACACATGTCCTTAGACAAAGTGACTCCATGCCTGAACAGCAATAGGCCCCTCTTAGAGTCTTGCATCGAGTACTTGAGCAACATCTTGTCAATGTACGATGCCTAAGACAGTACTAGCACTTTGTTCTTACGATCTCGAAAGATCTGTATACTTAGAACAAACTGAGCCTCTCCCAAATCTTTCATTTGGAATTAGGTCGCTAGCCAGTTCTTAACTGTAGTCAATAGACCCATATCATTCCCAATTAGTAGGATATCGTCTACGTACAACACTAAGAAGACTACTGAAGCGTTGATGATCTTCTTGTAGACATAGGGTTCATCAATGTTTTGGTCAAAGCCATACGACTTGATCGCAGTATCAAACCGTATGTTCCAAGATCGAGATGCCTGTTTCAGTCCATAAATGGACCGATTCAGTTTGCAAACCTTTTGCTCTTGATCTTGGGCTATGAATCCCTCGGGGTGCACCACATAAATGGTCTCCTTAATATTTCCATTCAGAAATGCCGTATTGACGTCCATTTGCTAGATCTCATAATTATAATAAGCTGCAATGGACAGGAGGATGCAGATCGACTTTAACATGGCAACAGGCGAGAAAGTCTCCTCATAGTCGACTCCCTCTACCTGGGTATAACCCTTTGCCACAAGTCGAGCCTTGAAGGTTTGTACCTTCCCATCAACACCCCGTTTGCGCTTGTAGATCCATTTACAACCTATAGGGCGAACCCCATCAAGCTGATCTACAAGATCCCATACTGAGTTGAATTATATCGACTCCATCTCGAGATCCATGGCCTTGACCCATTCATCCCGGTCAACACCCTCCATTGCCTTCTTATAAGACAATGAATCCTCAACGTCGCCATCTGCTACCATAGTAAAGATTTTCGTGAAACCCAGATAGCGAACGGGTGGGTTCGAAACCCTCCTACTACGTCGAGGTTTCCTCAACGCTTGAGGTGGAACTGACTTACTGGATGAACTCCCATCAACAACTTTTGTTGATGTAGTAGACTCTTCAACAACTCTTGTTGAAGTTTCAGTAGTTTCATTGGAAAGTTCACATAACACGACTTTGCTTCATGGACTGTGCTCCCTTATATGAACCTCCTCCAAGAAAGTAGCGTTTGTTGAAATAAACACCCTATTTTCTGTCGGATCATAAATATAACCCCCTCATGTACCTTTGGGGTAGTCTACAAAAAGGCATAACCTCGATCGTGGTTCCAACTTCTTGGGATTAGCCTCAAGCACATGTGCAGGGAAACCCCAAATGCGGAAGTGATGTAAACTAACTTTACGGCCGTTCCACAACTCCAGAGGTGTTCTTGCAACACTCTTGGAAGGAGCACAATTGAGTATATATACCACAATCTCCACTGCAAAACCCCAAAACGATGTCGGTAGGGAAGCGTAACTCATCATCGAGCGAACCATGTCTAACAAGGTCCTATTTCTCCTCTCCGCTACACCATTTTGTTGAGGTGTACCTGATGCTGAGAGTTGGAAAACGATTCCATGTTCTATCAAATAGTCTTGGAATGTCGAGTCCAAAAACTCTCCACCTCGATCTGATCGAAGTGTTTTAATCCATCTATTTAATGCGTTTTCAACTTCAGCCTTGAACTCTTTGAACTTTTCAAAGGATTCAGACTTCCGTTACATAAGATAAACATACTGTACCTGGAGTAATCATCAGTAAAACTGATAAAATACTCATAGCCACCTCGGACTCGCACATTCATAGGACCACAAAGGTTAGAATGTACTAACTCAATAGGCTTTTTGGCTCTATAACCTTTCCAGTAAAAGGTCATTTAGTCATCTTACTCTCAAGGCAAGATTCGCACACAGGCAAAGAATTTTCTTCTAACTCACTTAGAAGTCCATTCTTCACCAATCTCTTAATCCTATTGAGATTGATGTGCTCTAAACGTAGATGCCAAAGTTGGGCATTTTCTTTTGGAGAAACTCATCGACATTTTGATTGAGTTACGACAATTTTGAACATTTCAGTATTATAGAGGGAATTAATGACTAACGACCTTAGCACATATAAATTCGATTCCAGATTTGCTGTGCAAATAAAAATACCATCTTTATGAATAAACGCTTTATTCACATCAAAAGAGACAGTATATTTACATTGATACAAACACTTTACAGAAATAAGGTTCCTTTTTAGTTCAGGAACAATATATACATTATTTAAAATAAGAAACCTATTATGTAAAGCTAACTCGAGTCCTCCCACTGCCACAGCTGAGACGACGTGCCCGGTGCCTACTCGCATCGTCATTTCACTAGCCTCCAGATGTCGCCAAGATCTAATCCCCTGAAAAGAAGAACAAACATGATTAGTGGCGCTTGAATCAATTATCCAGGCAGAATCATCATTCTCCACTAAACAAGTTTCAAGCACAAGTAAATCACATTTACCTTTATCGGCCTTGGCTGCTTTTTCTCTTTCAGATACCGAGGACAGTTTCTCTTTTAGATGGACTTGGTTGCAATGGAAACACTTTCCCTTAGCAACTTGTGGACGCCTCCTTGGGGCGACAGGTGGGGGGTTAGCAGGTGCCTTCCCTTTTCCCTTACCACCCTTCTTTTTCTTCCCCTTTACAGAGTTAGAAGCAGAAGGTGCACACTTTGTTCTTGAGGTCAAACCTCTATGGAACGTCCTGGAGGATGAAGCAACATTTGCCTCACCCTTCTGCCTCTCCTTATTTTTCAGTAAAGATTGGTATGTCTGCAACTCATTGAGGAGAGTTGTAAGGTTATACTTCACTTTTTTAAGAATCACATTACTAACAAAGTGCAGGAAGCTCTCCGACAAAGAATGCAGGATCATGCTAACAGTGCACCTTGTGCTATAGAAGCGGTTGAGGAACTCTCTTTCCAATTGTTCCCAGCTATCAATCGCTTCGGCTCTAGATCAATATACCAATCGAAAGCATTTCCTTTCAAGGTATGGATGAAATGCTTGACTAGTTGGTCTTCTTTAGTTCTTGCATTTTTGCAGGTTTCAATGAAGTGAGATGTTGTTTCGGATTGCCTTTTCCATTGAACTATTGGAACTTTAGAGGTTGATACCCAGTTGGCATTCTCAGGTTTTCGATTCTCTTGGTGTACGACTTGGAGTACATAAAGGAAGATTGCGATGGTCCTCCATACTGAGCCCTTATGGAGTTTGTAATCATAATTGGCAGTTGTTGAACTGACAAGGCGGCAACAGAGGTAGATTGTTGTAGCTGGTTTTCTTGCAAGACAGTCTTTCCTTTGTCATTGGCTTTTGTAGCTAGAGATTGACTCGACTCAGCAATTTTTCGAGCCTGTATTTGATCTCTTAAAGCAGTGATTTCATGATCATGCTCTTCTATAGATTTCATTAGGAAATTTATTTTTCCTACCATCACCGCCATGGCTGACTCAGTTGTTACATCAACCATCATGATAGACATTACGTCAAGGTATGATTCTTTCTTTGACTAGTCAGAAGTAGAGGCAGAGTTGTCAAACAAGGGACTTTCTGCATACTCTTCTTTCAATGGTTGCAAGTGACAAGTCCTGTGTAGGCGTTGCTTGCAAGCAGTTGCTTTGGATGCAACTTTCTTTGGTGCCATTAGTTTACTTGAATGTTTAGAGAGAGATGAGAAGTAGAGTGGTCCCACTGGGCATGCCAATTTGTTCGCACGAGGTTTTCGGAGAAACTTAATTCGTGGAATTTGAACTTTTGTATTTGTATTAATTTTGTGGAAAGTGAGTATCTCTAATACATAATATTTTGATACTTTCAAAATAAACTTTAATCTTTAAGCTACTTATCTTCTTGGATGATCGCCCTTTGGGCTTTTTAATCTTTTTGGATGTTTGGCCTTTAGGCTTATTGATCTTCTTGGATGATCGGCCTTTGGGCTTGTTGATCTTCTTGGATAATTGACATTTGGGCTTGTTGGTTTTCTTGAATGATCGGCCTTTAGGTTTGATGATCTTCTTGGAGGATCAGTGTTCGCACGAGGCTTCCGGAGAAACTTGTTTTGTGGAGTTGATCTTGAGTTGGTGTTGATGTTGATGTTGATTTGATGCAATGTGGTTCGATCTCTAGTACTTAATCCTCTGATTCTCTTTCGGTTGAATATGTACGCTTGATGTATAGAAGCGAGATGTGTGGATGTTCTTTAGCTTGGAGTCTTGGAAGAATGCTTGTATCTTCGGAGGACTTCAGTATTCAATTTTGGTCAGCTTCAGAAGTTTGGGAGTCTTCTAATTGTTGGAGAATTCTCTTTGGGCTCTTTGGAATGTAGAATTGTTGATATACTTGGAGTAGTCTTTGGGTCTATTGATCATTTTGGATCAGCCTGTGAGCTTTTACTTGAGTTTGAGGAGATTGAATATTCAGCTTGTAGGTTATGAAGATACAGTCAGTTTGTTGAAGTCTTCTAATCTTCAAACTTTCAAATAGTTTAGATCGTCAGAGCTTTAATATGTCTTCTGATCTTCAGAGCTTTAGTATGTCTTTTGATCTTCACTGCTTTGATATGTCTTCTGATCTTCACAACTTTGATAGGTCTTCTGATTTTCAAAGCTTTAGTATGTCTTCTGATCTTCTGAGCTTTAAAGAAGTTGTGTTCTTCAGATCCTCAGAGCTTCAGATCTTTAGAGAGCATTGGCCTTTAATTCTTTCAAACTCCCCCAAATGAAGAGATAAAACCACTATTTATAGAAGTTTCTCTTGGGCCTTACATGGACTTGGGCCTAATTATTTTCTTGGGCCCAAATTGGGTTTGGGCTAAAGTTGGACTGAACACATTTGTTGTTGGATCAAAATACTACGCTTGAGCTTAATCTTTAATTTAGCCCAAAATTTCACCATGGATTTGAATTGGGTTGGGCCCAAGTAACTTTAATTACTCGGTCCAATCCAACTTATAATTTTTTCAATAGGCTCGTGCTTTCATTGATGATGTGACAACTCATGATTTGCCGAAATTTCTCATTCAACAGTTGCATTAGTATTCGTTTTAATAATTACTAAAATAAATTATTTCAAATAAATTGTTTCAAAGATCTTCATTAGTATTCGTTTCAAAGATTAATTATTGAAATAAATAAATAATTTTTTTAATTAAACATGATTATATTAATTGTTTGAAAGTTGTTGTATTAGTTAGTCAAAGGTCTTCATAAGTTGTTGCATTATATTAATTACTACAAATGAATAAATAAAATTAATTAGAATACTGATAATTGACCATAATTTATATTAAAATAATTAAAAATGATTATATTGATAATTTATATTAAAGTAATTAAAGATGATTATATTAATTACTGAAATTTATTAAGTCTATGTAACGACCAGATCCTTACATAATAAGGCCCGACCGCTACGACATGCATACTTAGATTTTCTATCATGCGATGCGTTTTGGTAAAAAATTGAAAAAAACATATGTATAATTTTATTAATTAAGTAGCAAAAATATACAAAAGATTATTTTACAAAACACCAGGATCCTTAAACATTAGCGTAGTGGAACAAAATGCCTATATGACAAAAATAGTGAGTTTGATGGTTGGCCCCTTGAGCGACGTCCAATCATGCCACCTACGCTATGTCCTTACCTATAAAATATGTAAAATAGGATGAGTATATAATATATCCAGTAAGTAGTTCTCACTTAAGGTAGTGACCAAATACATAGTCACATGCAACATGCCATGAAAACAAATGATTGGGACCCAAACCATAAACTTATAATAACATGACGTGGTCGGTTATGCTTCCAACGTAAGTTCCTCTGCCCTGGTAGGAAGATGAGGACTTAAGCGAAAACTAACCCATCTGATGATTAACGGGTCATGCAGTCAGTAGGGCCAGAGTCGCATCCAACATCAACCATTAGCATAAACGTAAGGTTGGACTAGAGGGGTGCAACCATACATACCCTACTAGTCCCTAGCATAAACATAACGTAAGATTGGGCCTAGAGGGTGCAGCCATACATGCCCTATCAGCCCTGGAAGCATAACCTATACCTAATTAAAACTTGATCTTAACATAATCGTGAACAAACATAATGCATGAGATCTCTTGTAGAGAAACGTGTTTTAAACATGTAATGCAACATAACAATAAGAACATAATAAAGCAACATATTAAAGGTACACTACCATAAAACACTTAAAGAGAAGGTGAGATAAACTACTTACCGTTACTGCAATCCTAATTGTTCCTTATGGTTTGGTCTTGAAATACTCTTGATTTTTTTTTAATTTTTTCTTCTTTTTTTTGTTAACAAAGTGCGCCACTTTCCTATTTATAAGGAAGTTTTTCCGATCTCCTTATTTATAAGGAAGTTTTTTTTTTAAATGTATCATTATTATCTTAAACCTTCTACATATTATTTATTATCATTATTATTATTATTGTTGTTGTTGTTGTTATTATTATTATTTACTTACTATTATTTACTTTAACCGACATACATGTATACATTAGTATATATATTTTTTTATTTCCTTTAATTTATTTCTTTACTTAACCAACATAGTCGTATAATAATTTATTTTGCTTTAGAAACTTACTAGATTTTTCTTCTTAAAAATCCTTCTATGTCATCTTTATTTATTTCTTAGATATTTACTCGTTTAGATATTTGTTTAATTAAGATTTTATTTTTCAATTATTCAAGGATATCTATGGACCAACTTTTAACCTTATGTATTAAATCTAAAATTGGTCTTCTCTAACAAGTCTTATAAAATAAAAAAATTTCAGCTTTAATTTATGCACATACTTGGGTTGTTACATTCTTTCCCCCTTAAGAACTTTCATCCTCGAAAGTTTCTTGGTTCCTAAATAGATAAGGGTATTTGGCTCTCATTTCTTCTTCTCGTTCCCATGTAGCTTCTTCTACTTGCTGATTTCTCTAGAGAACCTTCACTAAACTTATTTCCCGATTACAAAGTGACTTTTTCTCTCTTGCTAGGATGCAGATTGGAGTCTCTTCATATTCCAAGTTTTCACTTATTTGTAGGGGTTCATAGTTTACTACATGTGATGGGTCAAACACGTATTTTCGAAGCATCGATACATGAAAGACATTATATATTGTGCACCAATTCAGGCCCTAGTAGTGTTCGCTCCCCAACTTCATCCCAATGTACAGGGGATCTGTACTTCTTTCCGTATAAGGCTTCGAAGGGAGCCATACCAATTATCGCCTGATAACTATTATTGTAAGCAAATTCTATAAGGGCGAATCCCACGCTCCAGTAAAATCCAAAGCACATGCCCTTAACATGTCTTCTAGGATTTGATTGACTCGTTCTGTTTGGCCATCAGTTTGTGGATGGAAGGCTGTGCTAAATTTAGTTCTTTGTCCATTGCTTTCTGCAAACTTTTCCAGAACTTGGAGACAAAACGAGGGTCTCGATCTGAAACAGTTGATACTGGGACTCCATGTAACTGGATGATCTATTTTAAGTACATTTGAGATAGTGCTTCCGTAGTGTGAATAGTCCTACAGGGTAGGAAGTGGGCTGACTTGGTGAGTCGATCCACAATCACTCAAATCATATTGTGGCCTTTAACAGTTCTCGGAAGTCTTGAGATGAAGTCCATGGAAATATACTCCCATTTCCATTCTAGAACATTTAGAGGCTGGAGAAGTCCTTGTGGTCGTTGCCATAGAGCTTTCACCTGTTGACAAGCCAAACATTTACTTACATAGTCGGCTATATCCTTTTTCATGTTACACCACCAGTAATATGCTTTCAAGTCTCGGTACATCTTGGTACTCCTAGGATGTATTGAAAAGCATGATTCGTGAGCTTCCTTTAGTAGTTCTTTCTTGATTTCTTCATCATCTGGTACACATAGCATCCACGGTAGAGGAATACAAAGTCTAGGGTTATAGAGAATTCAATGGTTTCTCCATTCTCTGATCGCAATCGTTTGTTTAGGTATTTATCGGTTTGTTGTGCATCAATTATCCTTTGCCTTAAAGTAGGACTTTCAGTTAGCTATGCTATTCAAGTTGTGATGGTTTTTGGTATTAGTGAGATCCTAGCTCTTTTCAGGTCATTCGTTATGTATTTGAAGATGGTACTTAGAGCTGCCGTGTGAGCTGACTTTCGGCTAAGAGCATCAGCTATAATGTTAGCTTTTCCTGGATGATAGAGGATCTCACAGTCGCAGTCTTTGACCAATTCTAGCCATCTTTGTCGCCTCATATTTAACTCCTTTTGGGTAAAGACATACTTAAGGCTTTTATGATCTGTATAGATTTGGATCTTTTCTCCATATAAGTAATGTCTCTATATCTTGAAAGCAAAGACTACGACAACTAACTCCAAGTCATGAACATGATAGTTTTATTCATAAGGTTTAAGTTGTCTTGAAGCATATGCTATTACCTTGCCTTGCTACATCAAGACAAAACTAAACCCCTTCTTTGATGTGTCACTGTAGACAGTTAAATCCCCTGATCCGTCAGGTATAGTGAGAATAGGGTTTATAGTCAATCTTTCTTTTAGTTCCTGGAAGCTTTGTTCACATGCTTGGTTCCAGAAAAAAAGGATTATTCTTCTTGGTGAGGTTAGTAAAGGGTAATGCTATACTTGAGAAACTTTTCACAAATCGTCTACAATATCCTGCCAATCCAAGAAAGCTTCGCACCTCACTGATTGTTGTTGGGTGAGGCCACTTGCTAACTGTTTCAATCTTAGCAGGATATGCTGAGATTATTTCTTATTTTACAATATGCCCTAGGTAGGCAATTTGTCGCGCCCAAAACTCGCACTTGGAGAATTTGGCATACAACTTTTTATTTCTTAATATGGAAAGGATGTCCCTAAGATGTTTTTCATGTTCTGCTTCAGACTCGGAATAGTCCAGAATATCATCTATGAATACGATCACGAAGTTATCAAGATAGTCCTTAAAAATTCCATTCATTAAGTCCATGAAGGATGTTGGGGCATTAGTTAACACAAAGGGCATCACAACGAATTTATAATGCCCATATCTTGTTCGGAAAGCAGTCTTGGGTATATTAGACTCCTTGATTCATATTTGATGATATCCAGATCGTAAGTCTATTTTGGAGAATACTGAGGCTCTTTGTAATTGGTCAAATAGGTCATCAATGCGTGGGGGTGGGTGTTTATTCTTTATTGTCAACTTATTTAACTCCCAATAATCTATACATAAATACATTGATCCATCCTTTTTCTTAACAAATAGGACAGGTGCTCCCCATGGAGACACGCTAGGGCGTATAAATACCCTATCTAACAATTCTTGTAATTGTATTTTGAGTTCTTTTAACTCCGCAGATGTCATTCTATATGGTGCTTTAGATATTGGTTCAGCTCTGGAAATTAGGTCTATACAGAATTCTATTTCTCGACTAAGTGGTACACCTAGAAGCTCTTCTGGGAATACATCTTCAAACTCTCTTATTACAGGAATGGGTTTAATTTCATCCTTTTGGTTTCGTAAATCCACCACGATTGCTAGATATGCCCAAGCCCCATGGTTGAGCAAATGCTTAGTTTTTAAGGCTGAAATTATTCTTAGGGCTGATTGCATATTAGAACTCTTAAATTTAAATTTGGTTCCTGTTAGAAAGGTGAATATGACCTCTTTATTATGGCAATCTATGCTTGCATAGTTGCTGCTAACTACTCCATACCTAGTATTATGTTAAAATCACTTATGTCTAGGATGATAAGAGTCACCCCTAGTTTATGTCTTGATGTTGACAACTCGCAGTTTTCCACCACTGAGCTGGCTAGCATAGATACTCCAACAAGAGTAGCTATGGATAGAATGTAGCCTAAGGGCTTTGATGTTAGTTGAGCATATTTTACAAATGTTGTAGAGATGAATGAATGACTAGAGCCCAAATCAAATAAAGTGAAGGTATAATACCCGAAGATAGGTAATATACCTGTAACAACTGTATCTTTGTTCTCTGCCTCTTGACGTGTAATAGCAAACACTCGTCCTTTCTACTGCTAGATAACCTTGTTATTGGTAGGCTAGGTGGTCTGAGTAGTTGATTCTTGGGTGACGAGCTTTGGGCAAGCCTTTGCATAGTGACCTATCTAGCCATAATGGAAACATACTCCTAAGTTTCGAAGACATTGCCTTTGATGGTATTTTCCACAATTTTCGCACTTAGGATATGAGAAAATTTGGCTCTTCTGTTGTGATTGTATGCCCTAAGTGTCTTGGGTATTTTTAGCTTGCCATTGTGAACGTTGGAAGCTTTGTTGGTTGAATTTCCTCTTTTAATTTGGCATGAATCCTCGTTCAGGAATTAAGGTTTTGGCAGCGAGATCTACTTCCATGAGTAAGGCTGACTTGAGGGCAAGTGCATACTCTGTGTCGAAAAGCAATGACTGTACCTTGAATGGCTTTTCTTAATCCCTAGATAAACCTTTCCACCTTCTTCTCTTGTGTGTCTACTAGCCGGGGAACAAAGTGAGACAAATAATCGAATTTTCGTTCATACTCTGCCACCGACATGTTCTTTTGACGAAGATTAATAAATTCCACTTCCTTCAGGTATCTTACTGTCAATGGGAAATACTGTTGTAAAAAAAACCTGACTAAATTGCTACTACGAGATTGAACCCTTTATTGTTCTTTGTGTGGATTCCCATTTGAACTTTGCATCACCTCTTAGCATGAAGGTGCCACAATTTACTTTCTATTCTTTTGGGATGTTCATGTGGTGGAAAATATTTTCTATTTCTATTTCTATTATCCAATTCAATGCTATAGTTGGATGCATGGATGATTTGTCAAATATTGAAGGATTGAACGTCCTGAATTCTCGAATGATTTTTGAGTCATTTGCATCATTGATTATTGGTGTAGTTGATGAGGTTGTGCTTCCATTACCCATATTCTGTATTAGTATTTGTAGTGCTTCTTGTGTAAGTAACACATAAGTCATTTGTCCATGTCCTAGATTTTGATCCCCTGTGGGTTCATTTCGAGATCTGCCTTGTCGTGTTGGAACTCGTTGTAGTGCCATCTGGTACTCATATTCTTTCATAACAAGGAAACAATCTAATCCTACATTTTTATTTATTTATTACTCATACTTATGTTTACTAAATTATTTACTAAATTACTTATTTGAAAATTCCACTTACCAGCGTATTTAGCATAGCTATGGGCATCACATAACAAGTCAAACCATCAAACACGACTCTTTTAATGCAATAGAGCCTATTTGGCCCAAATGCTCTGATACCAAACTGTAACGACCAGATCCTTACATAATAAGGTCTGACCGCTACGACATGCATACTTAGATTTTCTATCATGGGATGCGTTTTGGTAAAAATTTCAAAAAAAATATATCTAAAATTTTATTAATTAAGTAGCAAAAATATACAAAAGTTTATTTTACAAAACACCAGGATCCTTAAACATTAACGTAGTGGAACAAAATGCTTATATGACAAAAATAGTGAGTTTGATGGTTGGCCCCTTGAGCGACGTCCAATCATGCCACCTACATTGTGTCCTTACCTACAAAAATAGTGAGTTCTATGTCATCTTTATTTATTTCTTAGATATTTACTCGTTTAGATATTTGTTTAATTAAGATTTTATTTGTCAATTATTCAAAGATATCTATGGACCAACTTTTAACCTTATATATTAAATCTAAAATTGGTCTTCTCCAACAAGTCTTACAAAATTAAAAAATTTCAGCTTTTAATTTATGCACATACTTGGGTTGTTATAGTCTAAGTAATATATTTATATTTATTAATTAATTAAGCTATATTTTTATTGTTCAATCTTCCAAAAATAAAAATCTCACACTTTTGCAAGGTAACTTAGGTAACTTTAATATTAAGAAGCATGTAAACATTATAAATAAATGAAGACAATGCAAATACTCATAAAAATATTAAAAAATTAATAACAAAAAAAAAATATCAAACCGTCCTTGCAATATATCCATTATAGAAGGAGGAAAAAAAACTGAAATGGAACATAGGGGAATACAAAAAAAAAAAAAAAAAAAAAAAGCATACCAATCTCAAACTAATTGAAAATTCTGTATTAGTTTGGGCCACATAACAAAACAATAAAAAGAAGTTAGAAAAAATCTAGAAATACTTAAAATGTAGGAAGAGAACTAGTTCGAATAGAGAAGTACCTATGTTATTTCTATGAAGTACGATATGGATGGAGAGTCCACAGGTTGCTGGATCAAAATACAATGAGGCACCCTACCACCCACCAAACAACCAAAAGTTAGAAACTTAATAATATGAAAATAACAAAACCAAACATTAGAAAGTAGAGAAGTAGAAACCGAAGTTAAACAACTCACCAGATTGACAAAATAAATCTTGGACAATGGAGGTCCTCAGCAAATAGAGAAGGACCAATGTTGTTATATAGGAAAAATGAAGGGAGAGGGGTGGTTGTTGAACATTAGTAACAACCCCAACAAATATTAAAAAAGAAGTGTGACCAACCTTGGAATATTAAAATTACATCATGGGTAAATGAACTTAAATCCAATTAATAAATTGGTTGAGTCATTAATGGAGTGGTTGAATGGGTAGTGGTACGCAACTGGAATAAAATCAGCAAACAATCAGAACAACCATTAATAAGGTTGGTGGACTGTTTAATAAATGAAGTAATTAATAATGCATAATATTGAAAACGTGTAAAAAATTAATAAATAGGAGTAACACAATTCAAGATTCACTGGGGCATTAGGATTAGAACACATAACAATATTAAAAATAAACAATAGGTTGCATGTTTAGAAAAATTTGAAATTGAACATGGTTGGAAAATCAAAACATGATAGGATTAAAAATGAAATTGAAATTTAAAGAGAAAGACATAGAACAAGACACAATATCAACGAAACAAGACACAATATTAAAAACAAAACAAGACACAAAACAGAGAATCAATAGGTTGCATATCGAAACCATAAGGATTGTTTCCAGCCATGAGTTCCCATATGACATAAGCATGTTTAGAAAAATTTGAAATAAAACATGATTAGAAAATTAAACATGGTTGGAAAATCAAAACATGGCAGGATTAAAAATGAAATTGAAAATTTGAAGAAAAAGACACAATATTAAAAACGAAACAAGAAACAAAACAGTCTTTCTAGCATACTTAGATGTTAATTAAGCTTTGCTTGATTTAGCAAATGGTTAAAAAAATTAAGGAGAAAGAACAGAAAATATCCATAAAGGTAAGGGGTATTCGTTGGTTGGTTGGGTCGGATCGAAGGACTTTTAATCCAACCTAATTGGTTGGGATGTAAATTTTTAACTCAAACAACCCTTATCATAAAATGAACCCAACCCAATCCAACCATAAAATATTTGGGTTTGGTTGGTTCGGATTAATCGAGTCCTTTATTTAAAATTTTATTTTGAAAAGAAGTAAAATATTAATATGTAAAATTCTTATTTAATTATTTTCATATATTGAATTAAGAATAACAACTCAATTTTAATTTATATAGTGAGAAGTTTCTTTCCAAAGTGTTACAAAACCTATTGTTTAGAGTTTTTGGAAAACCAAAAAATAATGAAATTAAATCAAACTAAAATAAATATATGTATATATAATTATAATATATGTACAAAATATATATAAATTTTAAAGTTAATAATAAGTTCTGATTGGTTTGGATTGATTTTGGTTATTTTAGGTGAACTCATGAACCAACCCAACCCATAAAATTTTCATTTATTTGAACCTAACCCAAACTGCACAGGTTGAATTGGGTTGATCAGTTTTTTCGAATCATCGGGTTTTTTTTAACACCCCTATATAAAGGAACTGATGTATCAAACATCTCAACTTGTATCAACTGGTGGAAGATGTGATAGGGAGAAGTTTGGAAAATTGACATTTTTGGAGCTTTAGAGTTTTTATTTGAAAAATTAAGGTGTACACGGGTTGGGTTGGGTTGGAGGAATTTTTTGGACCAACTAAAAAATTTGGGTTGGCTACCCGAATGACCCGAATAGGGTCTCCAACCCAACCTTTGAAATTCGGATTGGGTTGGGTTGGGTTGTCGAGTTATTTATTTTGTTCTTTTCTTTTTTTGTATTACATTTTTTTAATTAACTTAAAATACTTAAATTTATGGACAACACATATTAATAATTAAAACTTCGTAAAACTCTCAAATGTTAAATATCAAAATCTAAAATATCTATTACAAACTTCAAACAAATATCATAAACATATGTTGGGTTGGGTCAACACGAATTTTTAAAAGTGTAACCCGGACCCAACCCAACCCAATTTGAAAAAAAAAACATAAAAAAATTCTAACCTAACCTAACCATTACAATTTAGGTTCAGTTGTTCGGTTTTCAGGTCATTTGAACACCCCTTGAGGTAATTGAAAATTTTGACCACTCGGTGGTTTTAGTTTTAAATTCTAACCCCTTTTTAAAAAATAAGGGTAAGTTTGGTAGAGGATTTTGTAAACAAGAATTTGAAAACAAGGGATTGGATAAAAACAAAGTCATATTTCATATTTTTCATATATGTGTTTGCCACGAGATTAAAAAATTGAATCATAACCAACAAGTTGTTTAAAATGTGTTTGATACTACATAAAAATAATTGTAGTTGTCCACTTAATATTTAATTGATAATAGACTATAATTAATTTATTTTACGAACATGATTTATGTTTTTTTAAAAAATATGATAATTATTTTGTAATATTTATAATTTATAATACATTACATAATATATATTATATTTTTAAAATATTGATTTGAGTTTATAACTTGACATAGTGTATTTTTAAATGTTTTAATCCTTGTTTTGTACAATTCTGCATTTTAAGTTTTAAAATTCAAAATCTGGATACAATAAATACATAAACATTATGTTTTTAGAATTTGTACTGTTTAGACCGCAATTCGAAAACAATTTTCAGAAACAGAATCTCGATTGCCTGCCAAATACATATTTCCTTAACCCGGTGAATTTGAAACATAAATTGTCACACTCCGCACCAGATTATCCTCCTAACCTGGACGAAATGGTGACTACAACAGTTACCAACCCTTTTGGTGGCACTTACTGCCTATCTTACCTGTTAAAGATTGCTCAAAACCCTGAATACATACAAATTAACTCAAAACCTAACACATTTACATTACAGGGTTTCACAGCATTATTCATACATGAATATTACAACTTAGTGAGCCCCATCTAGAATACTAGTCACTAGTCAGACACATGTGTACTAATTAATACCGATCTTCAATTACGCTTCCTTTAACCTGTTCCTTTGAGTAGCAGAGCAACAACAGAAAAGTCCTCCGAGAACTGACCGCTACCTAGAAAGGAAAACATTTGAAAACGTGAGCTAGAAGCCCAGTGAGTGACTTAATAAAACGTAAAACTCATGCTTAGACTAAAAGCTTGAAAACATAATACTGGAACTTAAAATACACCAAGCAAATGAGAACATAAAAACTTTTAAACCATTGTATCTGCAACCTGAATCTTAGTTGAGAATGAACATTTACTGCTCTAATTCCCAATGTCAAGCCATGGCCAGATGAGACCTCTACTTTAACCTGTTCATGTTAAATTATGGCTAGAAGAGATCTCTACGTCGATCTCTTTAAATATACCGATGGCATCTCAAGCAACATCCTTAAAACATAAACCTTGTTAACAACTCTTAAACATCAATTATCATCATTATTCCCTAGTTGAGAATGAGCATACACTACTCTAGCTCCCAACGTCTATTATCAGCCAAGAGGCCCATACCTCGGCCTCTCATTCAGACCTACCTACATATATATGAAGTTAGCTATGTACCGTCAACACCTTAGGTACATTTATTCAGATACCTTCCCTACTTCAGTATCTCTATTCATTATGTTTAGAAATACCAAGGCATGTATATTGGCAACCTTAGGTATTTAAAACATAGTTTGTCAAGCTTCATTCAACCTTAGCTTTAACCATAACGCATGCTTCATACTTTGTGAAATAAGTTGGCTTAAAACATATTGAACTAGCTTGTAAAACCACTAGCATGCATTAGACATGGAAAACATACTTGGGAAAACTCATACATTAGTAAACATCATGCCTTGATAAACATTCATAAGCATTAGCAATTCCAAACTATCTTTCTAGTCTGTGAGAAGATACGACTGCCTTTATCCTTAGTTGAGAGTGAACTACTAAATCTAACCCTCAATGTCAACCTTAGTCGGGGAGAACTCTTTTGCTCAATCCCTCGACGTCGTATTACCTACGTGTACGTGTTTATAACTAAGTACCGTCGTACCTTATGTACCTGACTAGAATACCTTCACATTGTCCTTCAGTATCTTCAGGTACTTGACTAGGATACCTTCTCATTGTCCTTCAGTATCCTTAGGTACTTGACTAGGATACCTTCTCATTGTCCTTCAGTATCCTTAGGTACTTGACTAGGATATCTTCTCATTGTCCTTCAGTATCCTTAGATACTTTTGCTCAGATACCTTCTCAAATGTCCTTCAGTATCGAGTTGTTAAGATACCTTCTCATATGTCCTTCGGTATCAATTTTGCCGGATACCTTCTCAAAAGTCCTTCGGTATCAAATTGGCCAGGTACCTTCTCAAGTGTCCTTCGGTACCTAATTGGTGAGATACCTTCTCAACGTCCTTCGGTATCAAATTGGCCGGATACCTTCTCAAAAGTCCTTCGGTATCAAATTGGCCAGGTACCTTCTCAAATGTCCTTTGGTACAAAATTGGTTAGATACCTTCTCAACGTCCTTCGGTATCAAATGTGTATTTTGTAACAATAAATTAAGTTCCATAGCCTAGTATTACACAAGAGCTATTCCATTGTCACCCATTTACACAAGAATTCGTTCTCCCGTAACCTTCCTTTAGAAAGCATATATCAAATCAGAACATAGCTTTTGTAACGGTTACACAACATACCTTGGCCTGTGCTACACACATACAATCCGAGAGATATGCACTAAATTATTCTTCAACAATTTGTTGCTTGAAGAAGTGTAAATACATTGTTAATGTCACCGTGCTTTACTTGATCATATATACGTGAATATTAAAAAACTTAAAGTTTACTTAGTCACTCACAATGTGTTGGCCTCTTAACGTGTTATACGCCTCTCCTAGCTGTTCTTTGCCTGAAAGAACATAATCCCCAGTTAAACTAGTTAGAATTCTTAGCAAAATACCTGAAATAGTTCATTTACTAATGGAACTTTTATCAACAAAAACATTTTTTCTAGCGAGAAAATCATCATGAGCGAGATCACCCACATGAGCGAGACCATCCTTATGAGCGAGATTTACCATTCCCAGCGAGATTTGGCACTTTCTAGCGAGATTTAGCGCAAACCAGCGAGATTCAGTGCAAAATCAGCGAGATTTCCGTCCCTAGCGAGATCCACCTTTCGCTCTTGCTTCCTCTTGCTCTCTCTCTCGCTCTCGCTCTCGCTCTCGCACTTGAGCTGCCTGCTTAATCTTCCTAAGCAGCTGCCTGCTTATGCCCAGATCCTCTGTTACAACTTCAAAAATTCATAATTTCAACTCAAAATTTCTCGTCGTTTAATCTGGAGATTCAAAACTTCATCATTGGCCCCAATTCAAGCAGCTACCTGCTTGTTTAATAATTCCCAGTTCAACCTTCAAAATTATATAACTCGATTTCAAGGCCTCATATTAAAAAGTTTCATTCTATAAAGTTGTTTATAACTGAGTTAACAATATTACCTCAAATTTTTAGCTCAAAACGCTTCGTAATTCGTCCTGGAGCTTTAATTCTTCACTGATGGCCTAGATTCACCTGAGAAACAAACCCTTCGTCTTCATTTTGCCTCTCCAGCATTATTCCGACGAGTTTTCCTTCCAGCAGCCCAACCACAAAAAATAGACACAAAGAGCTTTCGAATGCCACTGAAATTACACAAATAGCCTAAGTAGTCTGTCCAAACCGACCCAATGAATTCAACCTTCTTGCTTATTTTCCGCCCAAAATCCAGCATGAACCCTCCTTGTGCCACCTGTCCCATTATTGGTGATGAAGGGCTAAGATTTAGCAAATTTCCTTTTGTAACTTCACTCACAATATTACTTCAGCACTACTCCTCATTAGATGGCATGTTCTCATTCATATGCTTATTATGCATTCCATCTTCTATCCTTTCTGAGACATGGCATTATTTAGCTCATTAGAAGACATCACATTACTTAAAGTAATTAGGGTTCGGGTTTTACAAATTCTTCCCCCCTAAAAGAAATTTTGTCCTCGAAATTTGCTCAGACTTACTTATAACTTAGGGTTTCACAACATCCTTTGGTCGTAAACTTTACAACCTTCTTCTTTTCTTTCTTCTTCCCTTTTTTACTACGCATTCGCTGCGCTACTCTAATATCAACTTTGTTCATGGTAAATAATACTAGTATGCATGAACAACTTGGTCATCATAGTTCACTGTATTTGTCACATCCTCTGGTGACTCTTCCATTTTCCACTGAGTCATAGTACTCACTTATTACTAGGGTAGTCCTTTTCCATTTCTCAACAATACCACTAGAACATTCTTTTACAGTTAATAGCGATGAATTACAAACAATAGTGGTCCTTTTCCATTTTTTGGTTAATCAATGTTTAAGCATGTTCTTCGTTCATTCATTATTTTTAGGCATGTTTAATATGTTTAGATAGAAATTGAGTGGCTAAAATAGGGATGAATTACAAACAGTAGTGGAAAAATTGTCGCATATACGCTATATTCTATTCCTACTAACCATATCAACAAATATCTTGCTTAATTTCTAAAACTCTTTTAGAATCTCTAAGTTGCCAAGAAGAATTTGTTTTTCAACTAATTTGAAATTCACTAAATGGCTAAGAAAAAATAAATTTGTATCAAAGCATCCTATTTATAGAGCAATTACATGCAATTCATGGAAAATTGAGTTAATCAAATTTTGACACTTCAAAATGCACTCAATTTAGTGGGATAAGTGGCATTTTATGGAATCAACACTTTGCCAAATGAATTACTTACCAATTCACTAAAAGCTAGATTTTTCCACTAAAAATCATTGTTGGATGTTTCCACTAAGTGAAGTCAATATTTTGACTTTTGACTATTTTGAAGTCAACATTTGACTTTAGTCAAATTTTAATTAAATACAATTTTAATTCAAAACTAATTTTGGAATTTCCCACTTAGTGAAGTCAACTTTTGATCTTTGACCTTCCAAGCTTGGTAAAGTCAACATTTGACTTTGACTAACTTTGATTAATTCCATTTAATTGAAAATTAATTCAAATAATTAATTTTAAATTAATTAAATAATTTAATTAATCTAATTTAATATTCAAGTATTAAATCCAACACTAATCCCTATGAATTCTTATTCATATTTTTTTTTATTTAAATCTTATTTAAATATCTTCAACTCTTTCTTTATCATTCGATTCCTGATTAAATGATACACCACTAAATATATCATATATATTTAATGCTTATTCTCTAATTCGAATATGAACATTTCAAACTCACTCGTCACACTGTTCTAAGATTTAGTCCGATATGAGCTAGTAGGGGGACATAATGGACTTACAGATCATGAACTCCAACGATTTGTGATTAACCAGCTAAACTCTTTGATTTAATTAACCAACATTCGTTAACTACCAGGACACTCTACTAAAACCCAGTAGTTGCACTCTCTCAATGTAGATATATTTTTGTCCACATGATTTAACCAAGATTAGTAAGTCGATCATTCACAGATTGTTCATAACTACAGTTGGGTCTAAATTACCGTTTTACCTATGTAATACATCTTGCTCTTTAAGTCTCCACTGATCCACTAATGAACAATTGGTTTGTGATCATACCACTAAACCAAGTCTTTCTCAGTCATAGAGAGGGTGGAGCCCCTTATTCAAGAATAGGAGTCCGTACTTAAGGGAACAACCTATCTACTAACCCTGAAATTGAGTAGGAGTGAATTCCATCTTGCAGGACTATGTCTCCAGCTATCTACCCGGTCTTACCCTTAAAATGGGAGGTTTATTGAGTTGGCACTGTTGAGCCGCTCTCACTCATGAAGATTAAAGGATAATCCCGAATAAACAGGAGTCCATAGTTAGCTCAGGATTAAGATTGAGTTACCTTAGGCCATCGAATTGAAACAGTTAGTTTTAACAGTAAATGATATTATAAAAAAGTGACTATTTCGTGATTTAGTCTTATGCAAACATTTTTTGCATAGGACGCCCACACTCACATGTCTCTACATGAACGATTAAAGATCACATAGCTTGTATTATATACAAAGTGGACTGTATCTATAATGTTTCCAAGATAAGGTACCCAACCCTATACCTATACTTATAGACTATTTTGGCTATATACTCAAACTTGATCCATTTTTATGTCTCTACATAAAGTTCAAGTATTCATGCTATAGTCATGGATTCATAGTTTATTGGATTTAGGATTTTACAAGTGCAATTTATATATCGAATAACAACTTTACTTAATATACCTCAATAACATCTTTATAGCAAAATAGAATATGTTTAATGTTTACAAATTGTGAGTTTTAGGACATACAACCCAACAATAAGAACGACTAATGTCTTCAAACTTCTACTTTATTAAATGTTCGAGAACCCATCTAGACATTTGTCTATGATCCTTAATTAAGATTTCATTTTTACATGTATGAATGTTATCATACTTAGAAATATTTCATATTTCACAACTTTTCAATTTAACGGCTCTCAATCTCCATTTTCATTTTCCAACAATGCACTCACTTTGTATAATATTTTGTTCAACTTCTTCACCCTAAACTGAAAATTACATCTAATTGCTAGAATAGACAACTGCATCATAATCCCTTTTAGACATAAATATGTCACCAATGTCTACTTCTTCAAAAGAGTAAGACTGACTTGACATGACAATTGTGCTACTAGATGGTTGTAACAAATTACAACATGTGGATGTGAAAATCGCGCAACAGGTTGTTCTTTTGCATGATGTGTATAACAATCAATGTTATTTCCATCAATAGTTGAATATACTTCCTCTCCACCATCACATGTCTTCCTCCAAGGCCAATCATTCAAATCTTGAGTTTGAGATATATGGTTTACCTCATCCCCCAAGTTATGCATTGCCAAATTAGTGGGCAATGAAGTAAGTGATGGGTTTAGACCAAAATATATGGAGGACAATAGAATATCCTACTCCGTCTTGTAAGGGGTTGGCCTAGATGTTGATGGGATTTCTTTAGTTCTCAGACATATAAATTTTTTGGATGAAATCCTTGATTGCTCAAAAACTTTGGAAGCATGGATACGTAACGAGGTATTACTAAGACCTCTTCCCATGTTAGTAATGTGTGAAGATCTTCATAATTTCAAATGACAAATGCAGGAGCTTTGGACCTCAATTGGAATATACATCTTATATCAAGATTGTACTCAACTGCATTTATAGTGCTTATCTTATAAACCTTAGTCATAAATTAATTGTACATTGTTCCAATCTCTATGTCAAACCCCCTCAACTCTTTTCCATTGCAATCTTTTTCCCTTTCATTCCAAACACCAGCAGAACAAATCCAAATTCGAGGCATTTCCCTACAGTTTATAATAAAATAGTATTACAATGAGCAATATATTAAAAATTAAAAAAGAAACGGAAAAAGTTAGAAAACCCAATGAATACCTGGGTGGGTTGAGACCGGCCAAAAAATAGAAGCCCTACTTCTGTCTGTAATTGATCCCATACCCAGCCAAGGCAAGCATCAAGCCAAAACCAATAGCCATACCTATCTCTGTACGTGATTAACACTTGACTGGGATCTAGGTCAGGCTGGAAATTAGTAGCCTTACCTCTCTCTAAACTCGGTCAATGCTCGGCTAAGGTCTGAATCAGGCCGAAAATCAAAATGCCAGCTCTCAAACTTACCTAATCCATACTCGACCAAGGTAAGACCAAATCACCCTTACCTCCCCCGGTACTAGGCCAAAGTCCCATCCCCAATCTATTGCATTAGATCAATAACCCGACTAGGGTAAGATCGGGTAATCCTTCCCCCGATACCATGCCCCAGTCTTGTCGTTAAGACCTAGATAGGTAACGATCAGGCCAACACATACATGCCCCAATACCAACCACCAGTCTTTCGAGCCCGGTCGATACCCCGATAAGGTAAGACTAGGCCAACATATATTTTCCTCTGGCAGGATGGCAAAATACCTTCCCAATCTTCTTGACCCGATTAAAACTTGGTAAGCCTGATATATGAAGCCCAACAAGGTATCTTTTGTAAAAAAATTTGATTTCCTTCTTTATTTTTTAATTATTTTTTTGGAAAATTATTATAAAACACATCAATTAATTTTCTAGGTATGGTACTTAGTTGAAATTCACTCTATATTATTATATACGCTTAGCGAAAAGAATGTTTTTCGATGCATCTAGGTTATTGATTCTATATGAACTAATGGATCATGATAAGCCGTTACTACTAGCAATGGCTTCCTCTTTCATTACTTCATCCTCTCCATAACCCTCTCCTTATCTTAGTTACTCATCAAATGGCACTCAGTTCATATCTTTAAGTTCAATTATTGATAATTACCAATTGAATCAAATAATTACCAATGAGGAAGTAATTACACATTAGAAAAAAGAAACAATAAACAACCAAGCATCGCTAATTCGCAACAAAAACAAGCGAATGAATTCTAACATGAAAAAAATGATCGAATTATTCAACAGAAAATGAAATACATACCTTTTTACATGTATTGATAAATCACAGCTTTGTGGAGTATAAGTTTTTAGAAGAGAAACTTTGGGTTGTGGAGATAATTTGGTAAAGATAACTTTTTGTGAATAGCAACCTTGTTGATAAATTAGGGGTCAAAAAACAAGTTTTTCAAAAAGAGTACACAATTAAAAAAAAAAAAACTCCAATAGGGTAAAAAATGTCAATTCGCCTTTCAAAGGACCCTACTGAAAAAAACAAGTTTTTTTAGGACCCCTCACTTTTCGTTAGGTATATGAAAAGACTTTTATGCCCTTTATTTTGACAATTTTGGTTAGTATTTCACAAACTTTATTAGAATTTTTTACTGAGTTTTCATCGTTATCATGAATCCATACATGTTTCTTATTTTGTATTCATCTTTGTCGATAAATATTGAGTTTCGATCTTGTAGGAGGTTGTTTGATTTCAAAACATCAAATCTTTTGTATGTTAAGGGTGAAGGAAATTAAATACGAGGATTTCCATGAGCAGCGGAAGGATCTTTCCAAATTTCATTCGTATATGAACTTTACAATTACAATCACAAACGAAACAGTTATGTGAAATACAAAAATTGCACCATGCTATACAAAAAATCAAGGACCAGAGCAACACACTTTTGTAGACTCATCTTCGAGTTCTTTGATCAAGAACGCTCGATCACTACAACATAACAACATACAAACATTCGTCCAACACGACCACTACACTACACGAACACGACGCACTCGAACTAAGCGATCACCAAGGTCACGAACACCACGAACGGCCTCGACAGAACCTCGACAGTGTCGAGTTGAGTATGACACCACCAAGAAGGTTACCATGGTATTCTCGGTGCGAGAATCCAGAAGGTGGGTTTTATGTGGACTTGGTTTGAGGCAGAAAACGGGAGGAACCACAATCATGTAAAAGATTGAGCAAATGGGAGATGGAACAACCTATCTTATAGGTTGATGCCCAATCGTTTAGGAAAAGCTATGTGATTGTCTAGTAAAAGCTATGCAATTGTTTAGCTGGGTATCTATCGCCTAAGAACACTCCACGATCGTTTAGCTAACTCCAAGCTGTCGCTTAGTAAATCTTATTTACTTAACAAAATTTCGTAAGTATTTTCCGAGATTGGAAATCTCAAAGCAACATTTTTGCAAATCTTTTTCTTCTTCCTAAAATTAGGAAAACGTCTTTCTTTTTATCTCATGGTTACCTTGAAACCACTAATAACTTCCCACTCAATTGGTTATTAGAGAAAAAGAGATAATTATCCAATAATTAATATTAATATAAATATAAATGATAAATAACTTACCATAATATATTTATAATCTATAGTTTTAATATTTCATCTCATAAAACATATAAACCATAGTTCTTTTTCTATTCCATGGCACTTAATGTAAATCTCATTTACATTAGTCTTCCATTAGATGTATCTCATACACCACACTGATCATATCATATATAATCGAATTACCTCTTGTCAATTTGAACATTTCAAATCAACACCAAGAATTGAACCCATTGAGCTACCAAGGGGACCTTATGAACTTGTAGCTCGAAGCTCCAACGGTATATAAATAACTGACTAAACTCTTTAGTCACGGGATCCACCATTCGTTTTCTGCCAGGCACTCCCCTCAAGACCGACAGTTGAACTCTCCTTACCACAAATATATTTTTTGTCCATCTTAACCAATCAACAGTGCGACAACCTTTCACAGATCCCTCGTCAGTACAGCTCGGCCAATAACCATTATGCCCCCGTAGTTACATCTAACTTCTTAAGTACCACTGAATTCTCTAATGAACATAAGTCATAGTCCTACTATGACTGAGTCATTTCTTCCAAAGAGAAGTTATGGCCATTATGTTCAAGCCCCAGAATCAGCCCTTAAGGGAGCAATGTATCTACTTACCCCTGCTTCGCAGAAGAAGTGAATTCCATCTTGTGTAATTGAGTTTCCAGCTCCCAAATCAGACAAGTCCCCAAAAAGGTAGGCATGTTGAGTTGGCAATCTGGCCACTTTAACCTATACTAATCAAAAAACTGCCCTCAAAGGCAGGAGTTCCCAGAACACTCAAGATTGAGGTCGTGTCACCTATGGTCGTTTAGTTGAGATGTAAGCCTCTAGTATCAATGGCGTTATATACAGAGTCTAGTCATCTTGTGGTCCAGTCCTATAAAAACTCTTAGTATAGGACACTCCTGCTCGCATGTCTCCACATGAATGGTCAGGATCTACCATCTGTAGTAGTTTACAACACTTGCAAACCCCTACAAAGTGGGTCATATCCGTAGTGTCACCAGGATCAGGTATCCCACCTTAATCCTTATACTACAGACCTATTTAAGTTATCACTTAAGGCATGATCCACTTGTATATTACATATACATGCTTAAGTTAACATCAGATAACGAGGAGCTCTGTTTATTGGATATGAGTAAATGCCAGGATGAAATAACAGTTATTTTATTCATAAAACAATGTGTATAATTACAAACAACGAGATCCTGGGAGAATTAGGACACCAATCCTAACAAAGGGATATGAGCTATTAAACTGATTTGGGATTTATTCTGTATTGCTTATGAAAATGACGTCTATTAGAATGATTTTAGGGCATATTTTAAATCTTCATACATAAAATAAGTTTTTTGTAGCTTAAATTTTTTGGGTTTTGTATTATGAAATGATGATGTCTGACCGAGTTGAAAAATCTCTTAACGAAGAGCATCCATGAGTGCATTCGAATCTTTCTGATTTCACCGTGACTGAATACAATATATACATTCTAACAAACAGTTATGCAAAATCACTAATTAAAGGCATGCTTTGAACAATAAAATTACAAGGAAAGAGTTCTCATACCAGTTGAAGACGCACTTCAAGCTTTGGAACTCAGACGCAACAGAAGACCTCTACGCGAACTCTATCGCCCAACAAATGCGTCGGCTGCAGCAGCACGATCAATCACGAACTAGTGAATGTAGCGGGGACGACACCACCAAAAGGAGGCCTTGGTATTCTCGGAGTGAAAATCCAAAGTGTGGTCGTTGGTGAGTTTGGTACGGGTAGGAGAAAGAAGTAATTGTGTAGACAATAAGCACGTGGGAGAGAAAAGGAAGCTATCGTATAGTAAAAGGTGGACAATCGTTTAGAAACACAGCACACTATGTGATCATTTAGGAAAGCTAACGATCGTTTAGGCGCTGAGCGACTATCGTATAGGGTCTTGACTATGCGATCATTTACGTTTCTACACCGATGCCAATTTTTCTGAACCTTTGCAAAATGAAACTAATTTTCATTTTATTCTTCGGCTACCATAACCGAAGCGGCTGCTCTCACTAACACACGTCCTGAGAAATTTTAGGTCAATTATCATATAATTAACCAATTTAATAATTAATAAATATAATCATATTATATTCTTACCTTATTGTTTGATATCACATATCTACTATTGTAATTTCTCTTCCACATGATATAAATCATATTTATATCTAATTTCCTCCAAAATAATGTATCTCATACATTTATTCAATTATATCATATATAATCGAACTTCATCTTGTCAATTTGCACATTTCAAACTGACCCAAACACTGATTCTCGACTTTATCCAAGCTACCCAGGGGACCTAATGGACCTGTGGCTCGAAGCTCCAATGGTACGTGAATAACTGACTAAACTCTTTAGACACGAGATCCACTATCCGTTAACTGTCGGGTATTCTACTAAAGACCAACAACTGAACTCTTCTTACCACAGATATATTTTTGTGTCCATCGAATATAACCAATCATGAGAATGATGACCCTTCATAGATGCTCGTAAGTACAGTTGGGCTCATTTACTGTTTTTCCCCTGTAGTTACATCTCACTCCTTAAGTATCATTGATTCCTCTAATGAACAATACAATATAGTCCAAATATGTGTGAACACCTCTTGGGCCAAGAGAAGGTGTGTGATACCACATTGTTCAAGCCCTGGAATTAGCCTTTAAGGGAGCTATCTAGGAAGAAGTGAATTCCATCTTGTGTAGCTGAGTTCCGAGCTCCCAAATCAGACGAATCCCCAAAATGGTAGGTTTGAATCGGCGACCTGGCCACTCGCACCCATACAAATCAAAGCACCGCCCTCAATGGCAGGAGTTCCCAACTCACTCAGGATTGAGGTCATGTTACCTATGGTCATCCTAGTGAAATAAAGTCTTTGTCATGAATGGTGTTATATAATGAGACGTTAACACTTTGTGGTTAGGTCTTATACAAACTTTTTGTATAGGATACCCCTGCTCGCATGTTCCTTACATGAATGATCAGGATCAGACCATCTGTGACAAGTCACAACACTTGTGACCATTCCACAAAGCGAACTGCATCCGTAGCGTTACCAGGATAAGGTTTCTCTCCTAAATCCATATACTACAAACCATTTTGGCTATCACTCAAGACATGATCCACTTGTATATCACCACATATATGCTTAAGTTACATACAGATAACCAGGGATTTTATGTTTATTGCTTTGTGGTAAAGCAAATAAAACATACAACTGAGCAAAAAAAGGATGTGAAGTAAATATCATATATTATACAACACAAGCATTCGTACAAACTGTTTACAAACTACAGGACACGAGACTTTAGGGCATCAACCCCAATACGAGTATACTTCACAGGGGATTAGGGGTGCATCGGGAATGGATGAAAAACTGGGTGGGTATCTTTACCTTGGACTGAGGAATTGAATTCTATTTTTTGCCCTAGTTAAGACCATGGGGGTAAACCCGGGCATATAGGATGGGGCATGCATCTTTACCTTGGACCATGAAAGTTTAATTATGTTTTGGGCCTTAGTCAAGACCCTGGTCGGGTAGTGACTGGTCTCATACCCAACTGGACGAGGTTGTGAGCTGGGAAGGGGAGGGTGGCCCAAGGGTGGGTTGTTAGGTAAGGGGAGACGTGAGATTGAGACATTAGCTATTGGGTTTCACCCCGATCCCTTATCCAGTTGGGTGCGGTTGTAAACTAGGAAGGGGAGGATGGCCCAATGGTGTGGGGTGGCTAGGTAATGGGAGACGCAAAATCGGGATTAGCTATTGGTTTTTTCCCTGGTCTCATACCTGGCTGGAAAAGAATTCATAGTTTACAGGGGAAGCATTAAAGAAGAAGAAAAGAATGAAGAAGAAGGGTTTGGAATTCAAAGGGGAAGAAAAAACGTCAACGAAAAATGTTTTTCTTTCTTTCTTACATTTTCTAGAGATTTGAATGGTTGGTTGCTAGCAATAAGGAAATAGTCGCCAACATTAAAGAAATGCTACCTGCATGCTAGCCAATTTTTCAACTAGCAATACTTTTACACTAATTAATATGTAGGGTTAGAATTCGAAGGGGAAGAAGAAATATCAACGGAAAAAGCTTTAGAAATATCCGAGGAAAAAGTTTTTCTTTCTTTCTTTTTTTATTACAATTCACTGAAAATTTGAATGGTTGGCTACTAACAATAAGGAAGTGGTTGCTAGCATTAAAGCATGTTAGCTGCATGCTAGCCAAACTGCAAAATGGCAATAGTTCTACACTAAATAATACGTAGACATACTACTTTTTTTACCTATCCAAAAAGCATTTCTTTTTTCTTTTTTTCAAATATCGTTCTTTTCCCTAATTTTTGTTGAATCTTAAATGATAATATTTTAAAATTAACTAATTTTCTTGATTTGAGGAGTTAAATCTATCGGTCAACCATTTTTGTTCTTTTCAATTTTATAAGATTTTCTATATTAAATTACAACTAGTTTGTGTAAGGGGAACATTTTTTTTTATAGACTAAAAGGTAGAAGATAATTAACTAATTTGCTTTATTTGAGGAGTCAAATCTATCAATTAACCATTTTTTTCTTTTTAATTTTATGAGATTTTTTTTTTCCATTTTCATTTAAAAAAACTTTAAAACAAATCCAATTTATTAAATAAAGAGTATTAGAATGAAAAACTCAAGAGTTACATTAATTAATTAAATAATGTAGGACTACCACTAGGCTAAAAATAGATTAGGTTAATTTGGAGATAGCCCAACTGAGTAGTTAACCTACGAAGGGATGATTAGAGAGATTTTTTTCCGAAAGCGTAGAAATCAATTGTTCGAGGCCCCTGACTGGGTTTCGATGAAATAATTTTATTTTTTTACATTTTCTTTTGCAAGAACATTTATAGAGTCGTAATAAAATGCATCCAAAATTTGGCATTGAAAATGGCAGGAAAAAGTGAGTAATGGAGGAGAAAAATTGTTGATCTTCTTTTCTCTATCTTGCCGGCAATTAGAAAGAAAATTGGAAAGAGGAAGTTGTAGAGGAAGCATTTTGAAGAAGATGAAGAAGAATGAGAGTAGAAGAACGAGAGACTAGAAGGTGGAAAATGAAAAGTTTCCTAGATATCTGCAATATTTATTGCACATAAAGTTAAAAAAAATATCAAAATATAATTAAAATTACATTGTTTTAGAAGATAATTAAAGCTACTTTAAAGATCATTAAAAAATCTCTTTTTTCTCTCATGTATACCAAAAAAGGGAAATCTCCTTATAATATAAGATTTAGAATTTAGATTACATTTCCTATTTAAATTTAAATTTTTAACTTTTAAGTATTTTTATTCTGAATAGTGAATATCTAGTTTTAAAAATAGTTTTCAATTAAATATGAAAAGTATGACATGAATTATGAAAAATTGAAAACCCAAAAATCGGAAAATGGATGTTGAAGTTAAAACATTTGATTAGTGGTTGATAGTAAGAGTTTGGTTGGATTTAATAAGGTGGGAAGGGTAGAAAAGTAATTAAACACGTTAAGTTTTCTTTGCTTACATCACTTTAATCATCAATGGGTGTAAAAGATAAATTTTTAAAAAAGTGTCAATTTTTCCAAAATTAAAGTTGGAAGGAGTAAAAAATGTCAATTAACTAAGAAGTTTCGTGGGATTTTCAAACGGATGACTTGTTACTAGGCTACGAATGAAATTTGGCCTACAACTTGAAATCAAATGAAAATTGGTCTTCTGCTGACGTGAGTGTGTTATGAAATTTTTTACTCTCAACCCATGAACATTATCGATGGATTGAGGAGAGAACATGGATCTCATTTCTTCCTCTCGCCTCTTGCTGATTCCTCTCACTTCTTCAATTTTTTCCACCACAAATCTACTTCATACAACTAACTTTTTAAGTACCACTGATCCCTCTAATGGACATAAATCATAGTCCTACTATGATTGAGTTCTTTCTTCCAAAGGGAAGTTGTGGCCACTATGTTCAAGTCCCGGAATCGACCCTTAAAGGAGCAATCTCTCTACTTATCCCTGCTTCGGGAAAGGAGTGAATTCCATCTTGTGGATTGAGCTCCCAGCTCCCAGATCAGACAAGTCCCCAAAAAGGTAGACATGTTGAGTTGGCAATCTGGCCACTTTCACCCATACTAATCAAAGGACAGGCAGAGTTCCCAAAACATCAGGATTGAGGTAGGTGAGATGTAAGTCTCTAGTATCAACGACATTATATACAATGTCTAGTCATCTCATGGTCCGGTCTTATACAAACTCTTTGTATAGGACACCCCCGCTCGCACGTTTCCACATGAATGGTCAGGATCTACCATCTGTAGTAGTTTATAACACTTGCAAACCTCTACAAAGCGGGCCGTATCCGGAGTGTCACCAAGATCAGGTATCCAACCTTAATCCTTATACTACAGACCTATTTAGGTTATCACTTAAGGCATGATACACTTATATATCACATATACATGCTTAAGTTCACATAAGATAACCAAAGATCTTTGTTTATTGGATATGAGTAAATGCCAGAATGAAATAACAATTATTTTATTTATCAAACAATGTGTATCATTACAAACAACGAGACTCCGGGAGTAGGACATCAATCCCAACAATCTCCCACTTGTCCTAATGACTCGAGATACTAATGTACTAATATAGAATATGTACAATCTACATTAAACTAGGGCATACCCCAGTATCATCTCCCACTTGCCCTAGACAAGATGCCGCATGTCCCCCAGACCCAGATTCTCCAGGTGACCCTCGAACACTTTAGTTGTGAGGGCCTTTGTAAAGGGATCAACAACGTTGTGCTCTGATGTGATCTTCGTGACTATCACATCACCATAATGCATAATCTCCCTGATAAAGTGATATTTTCGTTCAATGTGCTTATCCCGACAATGACTCCGAGGCTCCTTCGAATTTGCAACAGCGCCGCTGTTATCACAATACAGAGTGATAGGGAGATCCATATTTGGAACAACTTTCAAATCTGAAAGGAATTTCCTCAGCAAAATAGCCTCCTTAGTTGCTTCACAAGCAGCTACGTATTCAGATTCCATAGTGGAGTCTGCGATTCATCCTTGTTTGATGCTTTACCAGACTACAGCCCCTCCATTCAGAGTGAACACTGATCCTAATGTCGATTTGCGAGAATTTCAATCGGTCTAAAAGTTAGAGTTTGTATATCCTGTAAGGATCTGATCCTTATCTCCATACATGAAAATGTAGTCCCTCGTTCTCCGAAGATACTTGAGGATCGTCTTGACCGCCGTCCAATGATCAAATCTTGGATTGGACTGATACCGACTGACAATCCCTATTGCATAGCAAATGTCGAGTCTGGTACACAACATTGTATACATCAAGCTTCCTATAGTAGAAGCATAAGGAATTCGTCTCATTTCTTCAACCTCTTGAGGTGTCTTAGGACATTGATCCTTAGACAAAATGATTCCATGCTTGAAGGGTAACAAACCCCTCTTGGAATCCTGCATCTGATACATGATCAACATTTGATCAATGTACGATGCTTGAGACATGGCTAACCGTTTGTTCTTACGATCTCGAATAATCTAGATCCTTAGAACGTACTGTGCCTCACCCAAATCTTTCATTCGGAACTGGGTAGCTAGCCATTTCTTAATTTTAGTCAGATGCCCTATATCATTCCCAATAAGGAGAATATCATCCACATATAGTACCAAGAAAGCTACTGAGCTGTTGATGATCTTTTTGTATACACAAGGCCCATCAACCTTCTGATTAAAGCCAAACGACTTGACAGCAATGTCAACTCTGATGTTCCAAGATCTAGATACTTGTTTCAGCCCATAAATGGACCTATTAAGCTCTCGCACTCTTTACTCTTGATCTGGAACTATGAACCCCTATGGTTGAGTCATATAGATGGTCTTCTCAAGATTACCATTAAGAAAGACAGTCTTAACGTCCATTTGCCATATTTCATAATCATAAAACGTGGCTATGGACAGGAGAATCCGGATAGACTTGAGCATGACAACAGGTGAGAAAGTTTCCTTATAGTCAACTCCCTCAACCTGGGTATAACACTTTGCCATGAGTCTAGCCTTAATGGTTTGCACCTTTCCATCTACACCTCTCTTTTGCTTATAGATCCACTTACACCCAATAGATCTTACCATGATAGGTCTTATAAATCCGATTGGGGCAAAACCTAAAGTGACCCTATCCATTTCTAGAGTTCATCTTGATCTTGACCAACTGCACAAAACTCATTCGAAGGGGGACACTCCCAGGGCACCACGAGGGAGTACAAAATAATCTCACGGTGTGAACTAATGATAGAGACCATAGGACATGTTGACACACACCCTTCACCCACTTACGATAAACATTCTATTCTTCCACCTTGATATTGACTCATGCAAACACCATCCGAAGGGGGATGCTCCCAGGGCACCACGAGGTCAATCATGAATCTTACGATGTGAACATACAGGAAGAAATGTGAGTGGAATCATAGATATATCAGATACATCTCTTCCTTCCACTGAGTATTTTATAACCTAGGGTTTAGCTTACTTAGAAAAAACACGGCTAAGGACCCCAGCCTAGCCAGAACCTGCCTTAGACAAAAGGTCCCTTATAGATAGATTTAAAACAAATTTAATCTTTTATGCCAACCAATTTAATCCTATTAAACCGATTTTAAAAGATAAATCTAGGTTACTAAACTCTTTAAAACCACTTGAAAGTTCTATCTTAATACAATTTTAAAACCCTTTTAAAAATCTTGAGTTCACCCTAAATCCGCATGCAACTTTTTCTTATTGATTTTAGGTCTAATTTCCTTTATAACACTTATAAACGGAAACCAACACCATAATGCTAAGCTAACACATGCAAGGCATTCATAATGATTATATACAGCCTAAGTGTCATGCTTAATACATTATCCATTCATTGCTACTTCTTTTATATAACACTTATACAAAACAACAATGAAACAAGAAAAACATGCTTCCATTTACCCTTAGACTATAACATTTATAGTAAAAGGATGATGCATGATAATGCTCACTGCATGCAAATAACTTTTATATTTCATGATGCATGCAAATGCTTTCAAGTAATTTCTTCATGCTCGATTATAACATTTATAATTCATGATGCATGAATAATTGCACAACCTAAGGTGGGTTTTAAACTATATGTAAAAAACTTTGGCATATAAGCACCATACATAACATGTATAATAAATAAATGTTGATGAACCGGGTGAAATTTCCTTAAAATCACAAAATTAAAGCTAACAATTACAAAACCAAGGAGTCTCCGATTCAAACAGGAGAACTGGGTCTTGAACCGCTCAAGAGGAGCATCGCGTCTCCAACCATCATGTACTAAACTCCCCGCGATCGTCTACACGATAAAACAGACGCTTTGCTCTATCGCTTACCAACGCTCCCAGAGCTAAACAATCGTTTAACAAATACTACACGATCGTGTTGAATGAAACCGATCACGAGGATTTCCATGAGCAGCAGAAATATCATTCCAAATTACAATTATATATGAACTTTACAAATTACGGCTGTAAACACAAACATACAGTTATGCATTCATTACAGAAATTATAGCATAATACAACAAATAATCAAGGAGAAATCTACACACAGCGACCTCAAACGCTCGTCCAACACGACCGCTACATAGCACGGACACAGCGCACTCGATCTCACCAATCGCCTCGGTCACGAACACCCCAACAGCACGAATGGCCTCCACAGAACCTCGACGGTGTGGAGTTAAGTATGACACCACCACGAAGGCTACCTTTGTATTCTTGATGTGAGAATCCAAAGGGTGGGCTCTATGTGAACTTGGTTTAAGGAAAAAGACGGAGGAATAAACAATTGTGTAAACGATTAAGCAAGTGGGAGAATAATGAACCTATCGTATAGGTTGATGCCCAATCATTTAGCAAAAGCTAAGCGATCTTCTAGCAAAAGCTAAGCGATCTTCTAGCAAAAGCTAATCGATCGTTTAGCTCATCGCTTAGTTCCGTGTCTATCGCTTACAAACACTACACGATCGTTTACCTTGGTCCAAGTTGTCACTTAGTAAATCCTATTTACTTGTCAACTTCCGTGAGATTCTTTTCCAAGAGAGAAAATCTTAAAAACAAGTTTTGCCAAAAAACTTACTAAAATTAGGAAAACAATTTTCCTTTTATCTCACGGTTACCATGAAACCACCAATAACCTCCCACTCAATTGGTTATTAGAGAAAAATATTTATTTATCCAATCATTAATATTATTATAAATATAAATGATAACCAACTTATCATACTATATTAATAACCTATAGTTTTAATATTTCATCTCATGAAACATATAAACCATAGTTCTTTTTGTTTTCCATGGTACTTAATGTAAATCTCATTTACATTAATCCTCCACTAGATATATCTCATACATCATATCGATCATATCATATATAATTGAATTACCTCTTGTCAATTTGAACATTTCAAATCAACACTAAGAACTGATCCTCAAATGAATCCATTGAGCTACCAAGGGGACCTTATGGACCTATAGCTTGAAGCTCCAACGGTACGTGAATAACTGACTAAACTATTTAGTCACGGGATCCACCATCCGTTAACTGCCAGGCACTCCACTAAATATCGACAGTTGAACTCTCACCCTTCACAGATCGTTCATAAGTACAGTTGGGCCAATAACCGTTATGCCCCGATAGTTACATCTAACTCCTTAAGTACCACTGATCCCTCTAATGAACATAAGTCATAGTTCTACTATTACTGAGTTCTCTCTTCCAAAGAGAAGCTGTGGCCACTATGTTTAAGCCCTGGAATAAGCTCTTAAGGGAGCAATCTCTCTACTTATCCCTGCTTCAGGAAAGGAGTGAATTCCATGTGGATTGAGTTCCCAGCTCTAAAATCAGACAAGTCCCCGAAAAGGTAGGCATGTTGAGTTGACAATCTTGCCACTCTCACCCATACTAATCAACAGTCTGCCCTCAAAGACAGGAGTTCCCAAAACACTTAGGATTGAGGTCGTGTCACCTATGGTCGTTTAGGTGAGATGTAAGTCTATAGTATCAACGGCATTATATACAAAGTCTAATCATCTCATGGTCCGGTCTTATACAAACTTTTTGTATAGGAGACCCCCGCTCGCACGTCTCCACATGAATGGTCAGGATCTACCATCTATAGTAGTTTACAACACTTGCAAACCTCTACAAAGCGGGTCGTATCCGTAGTGTCATCTGATCCAACCTTAATCCTTATACTACAGACCTATTTAGGTTATCGCTTAAGGCATGATCCATTTGTATATCACATATACATGCTTAAGTTCACATAAGATAACCAAGGAGCTTTATTTATTGGATATGAGTAAATGCCAAAATGAAATAACATTTATTTTATTTATCAAACAATGTGTATCATTACAAACAACGAGACTCAGGGAGAATTAAGATACCAATCCCAACACGTGTACCTTTTACTAAGCGATGAAGCTTGAGGTATGCGATCGCTTAGCATGCTCCGCACAACACACACCTTCCACGATCTCTAAATGACTATGATGCGGAAAAACACCATCACTTAAACAATCACTTAACTAATGCCTCTGTATCGTATACATGCGATCATGTAGGTAGTAATTAAGCGATGAGGCTTGCTAACTACACGATCGTCTAGTGCGCGCCTTTTACTAAACGATGAGCATCACATGCTCCCACTACGATCGTCTACCTTCAGCGCCTATGCGATCGGGCAACCAACGCTATGCGATAAAGTAAAGGTTTACTCGATCGCTTAGTATTAGCTAAATGATCGTTTAGTAAATACTACACGATCATATAGAAAAATCTACACGATCGCTTAGATAAATCCCAACGATCATTTACCTTAGGCTACATGATACGACCAACGCTTGGTCTTCCTCTTCGTTGAGAACCGCATATCCATGCTTTGAAACTTCATCACGAACGACTCGACTAACTCAAACTCTTTGAATTACAGACTCGATTGCAAGTTAATTATGCCCAAAAAACACAAGGGCCCTTATAAATTAACACTTTGTAATTGAAGAAAGCTTTAACTAAAGGCAATGAAACCCGAAACATTCATCAAATCCATCCACAAATGCACTTAACAATTAAATACATATGTAGAAACCCACCGAGAATGTAAAATGAAGTTCAAAACAGACTTGTAATTTAGAATATCAAAACAACATGGCTCTGATACCAATTGAAGCAAATAGATCATGAGGATTTCCATGAGCAGCAGAAAGATCATTCGAAATTACAATCATATATGAACTTTACAAATTACAGTCATAAACAGAAACTAACGGTTATGCATTCATTACAGAAATTACAGCATGAAACAATGATCAAGAAGGAATTCTACACACATTTGTAGACTCATCACCAAGCTCCTTGATCACGAACGCTCGAACATAGCAACCTCGAGCGCTCGTCCAACACGACCGCTACACAGCACGAACACCACACACTCGAACTCAGCAATCGCCTCGATCATGAACACCTCAACAACATGAATAGCCTCCACAGAACCTCGACGTGTTGAGTTGAGTATGACACCACCAAGAAGGCTACTTTGGTATTCTCGGTGTGAGAATCCAGAGGGTGGGCTTTGTATGGACTTGGTTTGAGGCAGAAGACGGAGGAAACAACAATTTTGTAAACGATTGAGCAAGTGAGAGAAGGCTGGACCTATCGTATAGGTCGATGCCCAATTGTTTAGCAAAAGTTAAGTGATCATCTAACAAAAGCTAAGCGATCGTTTAGCTCATCACTTAGCTGCGTGTCCGTCGCCTACAAACACTACACGATCGTTTAGCTTGCTCCAAGTTGTCGCTTAGTAAATCCTATTTACTTGACAACTTCCATGAGATTCTTTTCCGAGAGAGAAAATCTCAAAATCAATTTTTTCAACATTAACCTTACTAAAATTAGGAAAACAATTTTCCTTTTATCTCATGGTTACCATAAAACCACCAATAACCTTCCACTCAATTGGTTATTAGAGAAAAATATTTAATTATTCAATAATTAATATTGTTATAAATATAAATGATAATCAACTTATTATACTATATTTATAACCTATAGTTTTAATCTTTCATCTCATGAAACATATAAACCATAGTTCTTTTTGTTTTCCATGGTACTTAATGTAAATCTCATTTACATTAATCCTCCACTAGATGTATCTCATACATCATACCGATCATATCATATATAATTGAATTACCTCTTGTCAATTTGAACATTTCAAATCAACACTAAGAACTGATCCTCAAATGAACCCATTAAGTTACCAAGGGGACCTTATGGACCTGTAGCTTGAAGCTCTAACGGTACGTGAATAACTGACCAAACTCTTTCGTCACGGGATCCACCATCTGTTAACTGCCAGGTACTCCACTAAAGACTGACAGCTGAACTCTCTTTACCACAGATATATTATGTGTCCATCTTAACCAATCAGCAGTGCAACAACCCTTCACAGATCGCTCGTAAGTACAACTTGACCAATAACAGTTATGCCCTTGTAGTTACATTTAACTCCTTAAGTATTACTGATCCCTCTAATGAACATAAATCATAATCGTACTATGACTGAGTCGTCTCTTTCAAAGAGAAGTTGTGGCCACTATGTTCAAGTCTCAGAATCAGCCCTTAAGAGAGCAATCTTTCTACTTATCCTTGCTTTAGGAAAGGAGTAAATTCCATCTTGTTGATTGAATTCCCAGCTCCTAGATCAGAAAAGTCCCCGAAAAGGTAGGCATGTTGAGTTGGCAATCTGTCCACTCTCACCCATACTAATCAAAAGACCGCCCTCAAAGGCAAGAGTTCCCAAAACACTTAGGATTGAGGTTGTGTCACCTGTGGTTGTTTAGGTAAGCTATAAGTCTCTAGTATCAACGACGTTATATACAGAGTCTAGTCATCTCGTTGTCTGATCTTATACAAACTCTTTGTATAGGACACCCCTTCTCATACATCTCCACATGAATGGTTAGGATCTACCATCTGTAGTAGTTTACAGCACTTGCAAACCTCAACAAAGCGGGCCTTATCCGTAATGTCACCAAGACCATGTATCCAACCCTAATCCTTATACTACAGACCTATTTAGGTTATCACTTAAGTCGTGATCCACTTGTATAACACATATACATGCTTAAGTTCACATAAGATAACCAAGGAGCTTTGTTTATTGGATATGAGTAAATGACAGAATGAAATAACAATTATTTTATTCATAAAACAATGTGTATCATTACAAACAACGAGACTCCGAGAGAATTAGGACACAAATCCCAACATGCAACCAAAAGAATTTCTCTGAAAATTCGAGAGAAGAAGTTGTTCTTCTGCTGGGTTGTTGCAATGAGTTAGTCTCCAAATTCCCTTAATTCAGGCTTACTTTGAGTCCCACTACTCAATTTAGATCATCAAGAGGATAGTAGAGAAAATCTTGGGGTGGTCTACAATAAGATTCAGAGGAGATTAGCAGCTGGTTTCAAGCTTTGAGTAAGTTCTACAAAGGTAACCCATTTATTTCAGTTGAAGCATGCTTTCTTTTCTACCAAAATTAATGAATTAGAGTGCTTATGGATCCTAGTTTCTTCTGCTGCACGATGGTACATTCCAACAACTTGTATCAGAGCATCTTATAAGCATTCAATTCAGTTTAATTTTGGTTTTGTGGGTGTTTTATATGAGTTATATGAAACTGTTGTACCGATATGGTTGTTTGAGTTTTGGCTTTTAATTTCTCTTTGATTTCTCAATTAAATTTGTAATTGGCTCTTGCTTGATGCATTTATATGTGTTCCCAAGTGTTTGTAATTTATTTGGAGTCATTAGAGTTGAAGTTAAGCTGTAATTTGAAGAAACAAGCGAAGAGGCCGAGTTGTTGATTCCAGAAAATCAGCCTCTGTTCATATCGTCTTTGAGCTTCAGTAGATAAACGATCATTTAGCTTCATGCGTTAGACAATGTGAAGAAAAAGCAAACCGATTGTGTAGCTTTGGGCATTGATCGTTGAGGTGTTGTGCACTAGATGATCGTGTACCTGTGTGAGCTAAGCAGTGCATTGAGATGCTAAGCGATAGCACTACATGATCGTTTACCTCTATGCGGAAACTAAGCAATGCGATGAGATGCTAAGCGATACCACTACATGATCGTTTACCTATGTACAGCAGCTGGGCGATAAGTCGAGTGCTATACGATAGCACTAAGTGATCACTTACCTTGAGCGCGTGCTAAACGATCAAGACCAGGCATTAGATGATGGCGCTAAGCGATCATGTATAATTGTTCGTGCTAAACGATTGAGCTACGCGTTAGTGTTAAACACTAAGAGATCATGTAGCGACCTCCGACACTAGACGATGACACTATGCAATAGAAGGAAAATACTACACGATCATGTAGTTTGGTCAGGAGCTATTCGATAGTTGCTAAACGATCAAGCAAAACGCATGACGATGGTTGTCATTACTAAACGATGAGACTTAGCGAGATGTTGAGCATGAGTGAGAGCTGCTAGTTCGACTGGTTCTCTTGTGGTTCGATCCGATTTAGCCTCAAATGGTTTATGGCTGACCAGTTAAGACTTGAATGGTCCGGTTCAGATGGTTTGAGCAGTCTGGAAGCGGTCCGGAAGCTGTTTTTGTAATAATTAGGTTTTTGTTTGCTTGTTTTGCCAAAACTAAAGTCATATCAGTTAATGTTTAATTATTTATGCATTTGATGTATGTTATAATTAAATAAATCTTGTATGTGCATACAGTATGCCATGTAGATTTAAAATCCCATCGTAGGAAGCATGTTATATGCATTGAAAGTATGTTATAAAATTTATAATATATAGTATGCATGTTAGGGTTTCTTTTATTTAATATAATATTTATATTAGATATTGAATGCCTTTGTTATTTGTCGTGGATGTTTAGCATGTCTAAAATTTTGTAAGCTATTATAAAATTGAATTAGACATTTAAAATCCTTAACAAAGAACAGTTGCATGCTCACTTAGGTTAACCACTTGTTTTAATAGTTAAAATAGGTTGTTAAACTTGTAAAACTAGGGTTACAAACTCAACTGGTATATAATCTTGTCGAAGGCTAGAGGTACTTAAGTTGACGGTCTACGGAACACCTCCTACCTGGGGATTATAGTCGAATTATTGAGTGTTGGTAAACGGTTTTATGAGCATACGTGAGCGGTGTGAGGTAATAAAAACGATTTATCACCTAGACATCAAAGGTTTAAAATCGATTTATAAATGTTATCCTTGGATTAACCACCTAGACTTAGGGTTGTTTTTTATTAGCAAAAAATAAACTAAGTATAAATTTACCCAAACATTTAGAACACTTCAATGGAAGAATAAAAGTTATTAGCTCTCACATCCTCAAGAGTTCACACCGTGAGATCCATGCTCGGCTTCTTGTCGATTTTACCTTGATTGTTCCATTCGGAAAGTGTTTGTATGGGTCAATAACAAGGTGAATGAGGGAAGTCGTTCATAGTAAGTGAGTGAAGGAAATATGTCAACATTGTCCTACGGTCTCCTCCATTAGTCTGAACCATGAAATTCCTATGTTGCGCCTGCTGTCATTTTTAGGCAGCACTAGCTAGTTGTTAACCACAGCGATCCCCACGGAGAGTTGTAACATAGAATTCAGAACAACCCAAGCTTCAGTAAAATGAATAGGGTCTTATAGTTCCGTCTTGGGTATTAGTCTTCTATTTCAGAGGCATACTCATACCGTTCTGTAAGATCTGAAAATGGCGGATCTACACTTACAAGACTTACTAAGTGTTAGTAATGATCTTGACCGAAAACGATAACTAAATGACTATCGGAGTATGAGTTATTCTGGAGATAGTATTTGGTCAAGAATTGTCTTGCTTTTGTGAAGGAATTCTTGACTGCCCCTCGGTAGCATTTGTTCTAAATCACTTAAGTATCGTTGCAAAAATAATGATTATGGGTACATTATCACTTTGCTAAAACTTGATTGGATTTAAAAGCAATTCACTTATAGAATTTGTTTATAATTTCAGAATGACGAGTTCAATTATATAATTGTTGGCATCAGACAAACTGATTGGGGATAACTATGTGACATGGAAAGCAAATTTGAACACGATACTTACAATACACGATCTGTGATTTGTCTTAATAGGATAAGACTTCCAAACAGAGATAACAACAGCCAAGAAATCAACAGAATTAGCCCAATGATTAAAATACCGAAACATGGGAACTGGACGAGCAACACAAACATCAATGTTAACCAAAATGGGGTTATGGTCAGAAATCCCCCACGGCCTCATTTTAACCTCAGTATGTGGACTCGAAGCTATGCACAACTCATTCACTAGGAACCTATCCAAATGACGCAAAATACCAGCACCCTTAACCTTACTCGTCCACGTAAACCAATTACCCTGAACCCCCAACTCCACCAGATCAGCCTCAAGAATAGCTTTATCAAAATCCTCTATCTTCCCCCTACAGGGATTACCCCCAAAAGCCTCCGAAGGATTACGAATATCATTAAAATCACCCATAACTGCACCTCTGATTTGCCAAGCAGAGCAAATATCAGCCAACGATCGCAAAAGGGCACGCCTCACAATCACATTATTGGAAACATAAACAACAGCTACATTCACAACATCAGAAAAATTCAGATCTCTGAGACACCCTACAAAGCACTAACCATCAATAATCGAAGGAGAGAAGTCATATAGATTCTTCTTCCACATCACCCAGATACGCCCCACACCCCAGAGCTATAACTATACACACAAGACCAAGACTCTCCAAACCTGCGAAACACCGAATCAAAATTCTCCACATGCACCCTGGTTTCAAGCAAACAACAAAAGCTTACTGTAGAAGAACAACGAAAATCTACCACTGCTCTACATTTAACAGGGTCATTCAAACCCCGAACATTCTAGGAACACCAGATCATGATACTGACAAGAAGTCTCATCTACCACCCCCCGCAGGCCTTTTACATGAACTCCCAACATCCACACCCATAATAAACAACGGATCAAGGTCAGCTTGCATTAAAGCCAGTGCGAGAGAGTCACCCCCCTCCTCTCTCAGAATATAAAACTGATTATACTCATCAACATGCTTCGCAAACCCTGAAATACTTGGGGATCCATGAACTATTCTACTGCCCAGAGGCGTAAATCCTAGAGGCCTATGAACACTTCTATTGACATCTAGACCTTCACCAACCACTCTATCACGCCGGTGACGACTAACCAATGTGAACTCATCAGCATATCCTACAACACCACTCAAAACAATTGGGCTAACATCAGAAACAACCCTTCCTACACCATCTCCTACACCCTTAGGTGCACGACCACCCAACTCCCCAGAACATCTATCACTAGCCACCATAATACTCACATTATGAACCTTTGACTTACTCTACTTCTCACACATAACAGTAGTATGTCCAAACGAACTGCAACAACCACACTCATGAAGTTTCCACTCATACGATATTGGAACAATAAATTATTAGCCCCGCAACCGTAATCATAGGTGGCATCAACGAATCACCATCCACCTTCACACAAACTCTAGCATATGATAAACGATGTCTCTCTCTTATTGCGAAATCAAGAGTTACAAGTCGACCTACTACATTAGAAAGCACTACCAATCCTTTATCCATCCACAACCCTAATGGTACACGTTCTAATTTAATCCAGATTGGTACATAATAAAAAACCAAGGTTTCAGGGACAATACCTGGAGACCACTGCCGAAGTAATATAGGTTTGCCAGCAAGATGCCACGATCCATTATCTAACACCTTGTCACACGATTTCGTTTTGAGGAAGTTAAAAATAATCAAGCTATTCTCCAAAAGTGTAATGGTAGGCATCTCCACACAACCCCATATCCTCTAGACAAGGTGGGAAATCACGGAGAAAGGGAGCTTCTCATCCACAAACTGACCCACCCAGGGACTTTTCCCACATACTAATACTCGCATCAAGTACCTCCTCATACGGTTCAACAACAACTCTATCATTCTCGCCAATGGAGGGGTAAACTACAAGCTTTCCTTCAAATTTGATCAGAATAGCGCATTCCACAGATTATTCCCCACTGAACCGAAATTCGAACCACCAAAATCGACTACTCTACAACCAAATCGGCTGGCCTTCCAGATGGTCCAGACCCGACCTCCCCCATCGATTGAACTAGACCATCTACATGCCCAGAAACCCGGTTCAACACATCTAGCTCAGCAACCCGTGTTCTCTCCAACCTAACGGATCTACCCTCTCCAAGCCCAAACTTCTCGCACGACCCACTCCGCAAGCCCCCACGTGATTGTTCAAGCTAACCTTACCTCCCTCTCAATCAAGAAGCCTAGCCCCACGCTTTGGAAGCCCAAACCCAGCTATCGATCCATCCCAAAAATGAGCTCCTTCAACCCCACTCATTTGATGCAGCCCACTAAGCCCACACGGCTCATTCAGCCTCCTCCACTTGGGCCTCAAACCCAGAAGGCCCACCAGACCCAACACCCTCCAGTATATCCTCAACCTCAGGCCCTTCCCCAAACCTGGACACCGATCCACCCCATTCTCGGTCCTCAACAAGCATCCAATTTAACATCAGTTTGAGGGTATCTTTCTGATTCATCTTCAAGACCACGTCCATCGCACGTAAGCCTCCTCTAAACGTAGACGTCATTGAGCTCCCAACACCACCCCCGGTAACAGTACCCACAAGAGAGACCTTTTCCGAGACCGTCGACTCCAACTCCTCAACCAAACAACTAACCACCCATCATCACCTCTAGAGACCTTCAACTCCGATATGGAATCTCTACCAACAAGCGACTCTAAGATGTCTGGCTTCAGAACACGATAAGGTTGTCGAAGCGGCCTCGAACCATTCTTGTCTTTTAGACGTAAGGGAGAACAATAACGTACCATCGAAATAGAGCATAGATAGATCACAACCAAACAAATCATGCACAGCAAACAAAACCTTTTTTTTCCTTCAATTTTTTACAAGTGTAATAGTCGAGAGAAAAATTGGAATGTTGTAGAGTAAAACTTGTAAATCTTACCTACTAATAGGTGACTTTTTTATTTTAGTTTTTCATTGGGATTTTGTATTAAGGTGTGGGTACACCTTGGGTTGTGAGAAAAAGAAATTGGTTAGATCTTGAACCTGTAAAAAGGGTCCGTGTTTCTCTATAGTATAGGTGAAAAAAAAAAAAAAAAAGGAGGGTAGTGTAAGTTTTGTTCTCATCTACAAGAGAATAAAATAACCAAGGAGTCTTGGAGAATGGATGTAGGCACATTGCCAAACCACTATAAATTTGGTGTATTATTTTCCCTAAACTCTTTACTTCTACACTTAGTTTATTTTCTAATTTTTAGATTACATGTTAGGATTATTTTGTTGATTTGCATAATTGTGATATATGTTACTACCCTGATTTGTTAGTTTCATACTATTTAATTTTCTTAAATTAAAATTCAAATTTAATTGTCACATTTAGATTTTTAAAATTAAAATTGGTATACAACCGTATTCACACCCTAGTGTTGGCATTAGATCCTACAATTGGTGTCAGAGTGTGTAGCTTGTTTTGTTTGTTTTAATAGAAAATTTTTTATCTAAAAAATTGTTTTAATTTAGATTTTTTGACCAAAAAGTGTGAACATTTGCATTTCAAAAATGGTTTTCACTATAATTTTTTTTTCTCTTGAAAAATTGGTGATCAAAATTCATTTTTTCTTTAGTCTCAAGTGCTACATTAATTTTAAAATGAACTTGTTAAAATTATCAATTTTATTGTTAAAAAATTTGACTTATTTAAAAGAAATATTTCAATTTTTTTGAAAAACCTAATTGTTTGAACTTATGGCAAATACTGGAATAAATGGGTTTACTGAGAGTTAATCTATCACTAGGTCACCTCTCTTTGATGGAAATAATTATTGTCACACATTGCCCCAGATTACTCTACCAAACTTATGACACGACATGACGACAATAAACTCCAACTGAAACATGGGATTCATTTTCAAACTCTAAAAACATTTTGTCTAACTAAGTGACTAGCAAAACCTTTTGTTGTAAATGTCATTAGAAATAAACTTTAATATATCAAATTCTATAAAAATTTTGATAAATTTTCCCCAGAAAATTGGATAAACCACACATGAAAGAAAACTCTTTAAGCGCTCCCAACATATTTGTTTCTGTCAACCACCAAGTGTTTGTTGGGTTGTATGTCCTAAAACTCGTAGTTTTGTAAACATTCATATATGAAGTTTATTCAGACAAGTGTTGTTGATTGTTTAATGACTCTAAATCCAATAAACTATGAACCCTTGGCTATTGTCATGAATACTTGGACTTTATATGGAGACATAGATCAAGTTCGAGTAAAATAGCCTAAACTGTCTATAGTACTTGGATTAGGTTAGGTACCTATTTATGGAGATATTATTGAATATGGCCCGCTTTATGATTGTTACAAATATTGTGAAGTGTCGTAAACGATTTGATCAGTTCGTTCATGTAGAGACATGTGAGCGGGGGTGTTCTACACGATGAGATTGTGTAAGACAGACAATGAAATAATCACTGTTACGTTGTAACACTGTTTACTATTAACACCAATTAATTTCACTTCTTGATGACCTAGATAACTTGATCTGAATTCTAAACTGTATATGAACTCCTGTTTATTTGCGATTGTCCCTTAATCTACATAGGTGAGGGTAAGCTCAACATCGTTGCTCAATATGTCTCCCATTTCAGAGATAAGACCGGGTAGATGGTTGGAGACATAGAATTTGCAAAATGGAATTCACTTTTACCCATTTTAGGGATAGTAGAAAGGTTGTTCTCTTAAGGGCTGAACTCGAGTCTTGAACAAGGGGTCCCATCCTCTCATTGGCCTGAGAGGGAATGGATTTAGTGATTATGATCCTAAATCAATTGTTCAATATAGGGACAGTAGTACTTAAGAAGAAAAGATGTAATTCAGGGGTATTTCAGTATTTGACCTACCTAAAGTTACGAACAACCTGTGAAAGATCAACTTATTGATGACGATTAGTGAGGGGAGTGTAACAACAGGCTATAGTGGATAGTCCTATTAGTTAACGAATGTTGATTAACTAGGTTAAAGAGTTTAATCGGTTAGTCTCGGATCATTGGAGCCCATGATCTGTAGGTTCATCAGATCTTCTTGCTAGCTCACTACAGGCAAAATTGAAAAACTAGGTGAAGTAAGAATTTGAAATGTTCAAATTCAAGTTTTAGGGAAAATTTTATTTTATATAAGATATAATTTAGAATTAAATAAATAATTATTTTTTAGAGTATACTTGATCATTAGCATGAAAGTGTTTTTAAACTTGATTAATGTGATTAATCAAAGCTAGGTGTCAAAGACAATTTAATATGTGATATTAAATTTGTTTATTTTATTTAATTGAAATGGTTTTAATAAATAATTTCTAAACTTGAAAATTGTGTTCCATTTTTTTTAATAAAAAATTAGTTAGTGGAAAAATCCAATTGTTGGATTTTCCCACTAACTAAGTGGATTTTGAAGTGGAATTTCCCGAGCTTGTCACCTAGAGATTACATGCTAATAGAGTTTGAGGTGGAAGACATGCAAGACAGGATTTTGCATGTAATTTGTCTATAAATTTCTTTGTTTTTTAAATGTGCAAGACTAATGCTTCCTTGACTTTTGACATTTCTCTTCCCCCATAAAATTTATTTATTCTCCTTCTTATTGTAGTGAAATTCCCTTATTTTCACTAACATAGCAGTCCCACAATCGTATTCTTCAACCGGAGAATAGTGAGGATTTATCGTTAGTGGTGTCGATCGAGCTTGGAGAGAAAGATTGCGGTGGATTCTACAAAAGTTGTAATTTCTAACCCTTCATGCATGCTTATTCTTGTTTTTATGTAATTAGAACATTCTTGATCTTTGCTTCCACTGTGCATGTTCTGTTCTTTATGTTCCAATAGTGTGTCCCACCTCACACTCTTCGATGCAATCCAGATCACAAGATTTGAAAAACTTCACAAAAATTCAATAAGAGGAAACATGCAAGTTTTCATTTACAAAACCATTAGAAAATAAGACTAGCCACTCTAATTACAAGCTAAAACAATATTAACAAAATACATATGCAATATTGCAAATTCTAGATAAAGCAAGTGCTAGATCTCTACTCTCGTAGGCCATTGGAACCCCAAATGCTACTTGATGGAAAATTTAAGAAAAGAATGATCTTTCCCAATGAGTGGTAAGAGTTCATAATAAAATAGAAATAAATGAAAAACTTTCATATTCTTAATAGAAATCCATAACTCTTTAAAATGATATAAGTAGTGAGCAATTTCAACCTTGAGATAAATAAGAACATATTTGAACTTTGTACGATAGCTCTTGAAAACATGATATGAGAAAATAAATTTTCCAATTAATTTTGAGTTAATAAGGCATAATGGGAAAACCATACTTTTCATAAAACATACAAACGTGAGACAATCAAGATCATTTAAATCAGGGTTTTAAAAGAATAGTTCATAAATCATCACGAGTTGGTAAAACGATCACCAAACCTGTACCTAACCTTAGTTGATGTAGCGTAGTCTCAATACATTCATCGACATTATCCTTGCCATATGTGCACACAGACATGCCTCTAAAGGACTAAACACCCTAACACACGGCCCACAACCTATATGTATGCTATAGTGGGTCCCAAAGACCTATATCATATCATCCTCACCATAGGTTCAGGCACTAGATTCCAAATTTGGCCTCTTTTGGCCCCGAAAATCCTCTAACAACCTAAGTGGTGCTGTGGAAACATATTCACATAGCAAGAGCAATCATCTTTCAGGTATTAATTCACAATATGCTTAAAAAAGAAAAGAAAGAAACCATTCACAGTGATTTGTTGAGAACTTTCTTCCCAATTCACCCGGTTTCCCTTGTTCCTCCACTGGACCCTATTTCATGTTTAATTTTAAGCTTAGATTACTCACTATTTCGAGCCTTATCTCAAGACATTCCCTTCTTCAAAAATGTGTGAAAATGTATTAACTATAATACCTTAAAGTTTCGCCTTGAAATTGCTTGGCAAAAGTTTTGTGTCTCAAGTTTATTCCTCCTGGCCCGACTGTCTCTTCACTGGTGAGCACCTCTCGGTTTTCTTTGAATTTGACAGCCTTAGAATTAGAATTGCATTAAGGCAGCCTTCACACTGAAACTACACTTAATTTAGAAACTTTTGGTCCAAAAATCATCTGATTTGCACGAGTAGTTTGGAAAAGCTTCTTGTTTAAATTTAGCCTATGCGTTTGTCCGTACAACCCTATTCCCTTCGACACCTTTGGTTGTACCTCCGCCAAAACACTATCTTCCCTCCTTCGAATATCTCTTATTCTTTCCTTTCTTTGTGCTTTTTAAGTGCTTAACTGATGTGTGGGTTGAAGTGAGGCGTTCTCCTTCTTTTATAGGCGTTTAACCCTTCTCCTCTGCCCGACACCTCTTCCCTTGATCTCATCCAAGTGTTTTCCTTATCTTCTACCGACTCCCGGCCACTTCCACCTCCTGCTTGATGCGTCTTCATCCTACACTATCAACGCATCCCTCACATTAACGCAATCTGGAGTGTTCTTCTCCTCCATAGCCAGCACTTAAGGCTTAACTTTGCATGTCTGCTCGTGCACCCACCTCATTTACTTAAAGCCTAAGATTCCTTCCTAGCAAGCCACATGTCTGGATGACGTCCTTAGATGCGTCCATCCACCCTCATATGCGTTTGTCCCATTTCATATGCGATCATCTAGCCATAAATATGCCCATCCAATTGGCGCAACATTCCTATGTCCGGAGACATCAAATGGCGCATGCGTCCATCCTGGCTCGTCTTACCGTTGCGTAGTTCATTGCCCAACGCTGTTGCCACATACTATCAACGCATAACGTTGCCATATAGCATCGACGCATAGCGTTTCCGCATAGCACCAATGCATGGCACCGCTGTATGACACCAACATATCCATCGCCGCATGCCCTTATCACCGCTTGCCTCTATCGCCGCATACCCCTATCGCTGCATGCCTTCATCGCCACATGCCTCGCGCCGCATACTACCAACACATTCCTTTGGCCGCATACCATGGGCCGCATACCTTCAGCCGCATACACGCATGCCATCAGCCGCATACTCTCGCGTAGCAAGGCCGCCACATCCATCGTGTAGCAAGGCCGCAACATACTCGATCAATGCACGCGCGTGTCTCCAGCACCTTGCGCCCATGTCTACATAACCTAAGGCTATCGTATCCATCGCGTAGCAACACTGCATGCCCTCGGCCATATCATCGCATGCTCTCGGCCGCATCATTGCATGCCGTCACACTGCATGCCCTTGGCCACATCACTGCATGCTCTCGGCCACATCACCGCATACACTTCGTACACCTTCGCATCGCCGCATGCGTAGCACTGCTGCATCCATCGCATCCATCGCGCCACATGCATTGTCCTTGACCATACTTCAACCTCTCTCAATGCTCAAGTAACCTCTCAAAACTTTATGGCTAACGCATGGCACCACACCAATGCATTGTCAAACACTTAGTTATTTTTCTCTTTAGCTTCCAACACATGGTTATTCTTAGCCAAATTTCACTAGTTATGGCTTATTTCCAAAGTTATTTAACAAATCCTTTTAATCACTTAGAAATTTCCTATTCTCTAACTTAGAATCTAACTCATACTTAGTTAATCTCTTTTATTTCCTGCTTAAAAGGGAAAATGGAACTCCAGGTTTCACGTTTACTCCCCCCTTAAGAAAATTTCGTCCTCGAAATTTAAAGCAATATTGTAAACACCTCTTATTTATTTATCTCATCATTTTTCAACTTTATTTAATTACATAAGTTTTATTTAAACTTTACATAGGTTCCATTCCCGAGTACTCCTTCCTTTAAAACCAGTAATCTTTCCAGGCTTGGTTTCCTTCTGGGCTACTGGCCGGATCATTGGTTGGACAGTCTTTACACTAATAACCGGGTTGTTCACATTTTAAGCACAAACCTTCTCTCCCCTCTTGATCTCTCCAATGACTCTTATGACACCTACGACAGGGATAGTCTTTAGTCGCGTCAAAGGTTGGTTCCCGGTAACGAAGGAAACGTTGAAACTCTGGGCATTGTTTCCCTTTATGTCACACCTCACCCCAGACCACCCTCTTAGCCTAGAGAAGGGCGTGACTGCAGCAGTTATCAACCCTGTGGCTGACACTTACTGCCTAATAACTTTTGCGGAATAACTTTGATACCAAAATATAACTTAAGTACAGTGGAATGCCTTTAGGCCCAAAATTTATTAATTTAGAAACATAACATTTAAAGTCATTACAACATTAGATTCACAAGTCCCACAAACCCACAAACCCTAGTCCCTATATGAACAATGGTAACATGTGTACAATATTAACAATAACCACCTAACAGACGGGTTACAAATCTTTTGATCCTTTAGTAGTAGAGCAGATGTAGAGCTATCTTCAGAGGATTTTACCACTACCTGGGGGGGGGAACATTTGAAAACGGGGTGAGCTTGCAGCCAGTGAGTGACTTAAGAAAGATAATTGATTCTCATGCAAAATCTCAATAAAGAGTTTAACTGAAATATAAGCTTCTACAGTACTTGTACTGCAGTATAAATATTTTCCAAGCATAGAACATATAAAGCTATTTTAATCATAAAACAGTAAAACTATTTCTCAGTTGAGGATAACCCTATTGTGGGTAAAAACAATTCCAACACCAACTACTAGTCAAGAGAGAACCCTTTTGCTCAATCTCTGACTCTACCTACGTGCACGTGGCCATACTAAGTACTGTCATACCTTAGGTACTTCTGTTCAAATACCTTCTCAAATGTCCTTTAGTATCTGGTTGGTTTGGTACCTTCTCAAACGTCCTTCAGTACCAATAGATACCTTCTCAAATGTCCTTCGGTATCGCGTTTTAAGTAAAACTAGTCATAAATGATTTTCTCTTTAAAGCATGTAAAGTGTAACACATATAAAAACATGGCTTTAAAGGTACTAACGCATGCTGCACATATAAATAGCTTTTTAACAAACTTCTCACTCATGCATGCGTTTAAAACATAATTCATAGCTTGCTTGGAAATCACTTTGTAAAACTAGTTGGCATGAGAATATTCTTCTTTAAAACATACTTTTTATAACACGTTGTAATAAAAAATTTAAGAAAATATTTTAGTCAAAACGTTTTAGCCACTCACCTTGATTGCTTAGGAGCTTTTCACTCTAGTAGCTCTCTTTTCTACCTCGGGCTCCCTTTTCACCCCTAGAATCCAAATTCAAGTTACAGCTCAATTTACTCATTGTTCTAAATCTTATTTTTATATACTTACTTCTACAAACATATTCTAAAATGTCTCAGGAAGCTTACCCTAAAGTTGGAGCTCAGAACTTCTCGTGGTTTGGCCGGAATCATAAAATCTTCAAGACTGGCTCAGACTGATCCGACAGCCTGACCCTTCTGTCTTCTTCTCAGTTTCCAGCCCGATACCTTATAGATTTTCTTCCGGCAGCCCTATCCTGGAAACTAGACTTTCAGAGCTTTCAGGTGGCTTTGAAATCACCCCAAACGAACAAGTAAATTGGGAGAACTCCTCGTCCTAAGTTGATGCGTCCTCCTCAGACCTCATTGTCCAATGCGTCCTCTAAGTCTAACGCATGGATTTGGCTCCAACGCAAGGTTTTCTCCACTCTCCCACTCTTCTACGGTATTTCTGAGTTGTGATCTAAAAAAATGAAGTCTCTTGGCTCTATTTATAGGCATCCAAACCTTCTCCAGAGTTGACACCACCTACTTGGCTGCATGGCCATGTGTCTCCTTCTCATCACATCAACGCAATGTTGTGATCATCACAAGTTAAGTGTCTTCTTCCCACCTTGCCAACACATGGGCCTCAAATCTGATGCCACCACCTCAAATTCTTAAGGCTTAAGGCTTTCCTCCCAAGAAGACACATGGTTTTGATGATGTTATCCTGATGATTTCATCCTTGTATGCATCCAACTCTTGGTTGCTCAACACCTAGTCCATAAGCAACACATAGCCTCTTCTCAACGCATAGCAAGCCAATTCACTATCATGACAATTCAGCTTAGCCATTGCAAGGACCTAACCATCACCAACGCATAGGGTGACCATCCATCCTCGACGCATGGCTCACTCACACGGCTTGCTTGGCATGGGCGCATGATGCTGGCCACCAACGCATAGGGGCACTGCATAGGCTAGCCGCTCGATGCATGGGTGTGCTTGGCTGCATGGGCTGTGCACAGCGCCTTGACGCTTGGTTGGGTGCTTAGACGCATGGGCGTGCGGCATGTGCTGGCCGACGCTCGCTCGCTCGCATGGGCGCATGGCATGGGCTGTACGCTTAGCTGCATGGCAGGGCACCTCGACGCACGACATGGCTTCTCGGCAGGGTGCTCACCACATAGGCATGGCCGCTCGGAAGTGCGCTCAATGCACGGGCGTATCCACTCGACGCATGCGTCAGGCCGGGGTTGCTCGACACATGGCCTGGGCGCTGGCCGAGGCTGCTCGACGCATGGCTATCTTTCCATGCATGCCTCGCCCACCCGTGTGCCTTCCAACGCCTCATCTCTTTTTTCCTTCTTCAGTCGCATGCCTTCACCAACAACTCTTCCAACGCATCAACACCACTCTAACACACAAAATTCTATCCTTAGCCAAATTTTTCCAAATTTTCCCCAAAAGTCAACCTTCCAAATTTCCTCTTTTCTTCTAATTTCCATTCTTTTCCCTACCATTCCACACTAGTTTCCACATCAACTTACTCATCACACGAATCTCAATAGGGAACATAATCAAGTAGAGAAATTAGGATTTGGGGTTCACACTTTATGCCCTGCGCGTCTACAGATATAGCATTTATCCGTTCCCCTCAAACATTCTCCAGGGTGGTATTTCCCACATCTATCCCATAACGGGTTCCTTGCTTGACTTGATTCCATCTAGCTAACAATCATTTCATCAAACAAACATACTTTGTTAACATATATTTATTAATCATAAACAAAAACATATTTACAAAGGAGAAATTTTTATACAACAACATCTATAATGGAAAATAGTACACATCTATCTACACTTCGGGGGGGTTTTCCTTGCCTTTGTCCTCCTTCCATAATTGAGGGCAGTTCTATTTATAGTGACCAACTTCTCTGCAGTTATAGCATATGTTCGCCCCTTCATAGCAGCGCCCAAAGTGATATCTCTTACAATTTGAACACAACGGCCTTCGGGTGTTGGCTACAGATTCATTAGGCTTGTATACTTCTTCTAAAGTAAGCTCTTTTGTTGTCTTCTGATTCCCGGAGTTGGTCTTACTTATATTTTTATCTAGAACCCCCAAGGAGTATTTCTGGCTCTTTTCTCACTCCCCCACAGACTCCGTTATTGCTAGCGATCCTAGGCTAGCTTCCACACGTAACGCTGTCTCTACTAATTTTGGAAATTCATGCCTATCAATGCTGGCAGTTACGGGCGTTCGTATCTCACCTCATAGCCCTTCCTCAAATCTCCTACATCTTCAATTTCATCTAATATTATACTGGTGGCTTATTTGCTAAGTTAAGTATATTTTTGTTCATACTCGGCTATCGATAGTGAGCCTTGTACGAGTTTCAGAAATTCATTTCGCTTTGCATCGCAAAACGTTTGAGGATAGAATTATTCATGGAAGGCTTTTCCAAATTCCTCCCAGGTAACTTCCTCGCTTCCTCTTCTCTATCTTCAAATATGCGCCACCAATCCTCAGCTCTTTTCTAAAGTAGGAAAGTGGCTAGTGCTACTTGTCTATTTTCAGGGCATCGCATTACCCTGAAACATTTTTCTATCATCACGAACCAGGCTTCCACATCTGCAGGGTTCGTGGTTCTTTCAAAGGTCGAGGCTTCAAATGCCTTCAATCATCCAAAACCAAATCGTTTCTCGGGGTCTACTGACACCCCTTCTAAGTTTTCGGCCAAATACCGAGCAAATTTTCCCATCATTTGCTCATCACCTCTAGTCTCTGCCTTCGGATGACTCGACCCACCCTGGTTCTCTCCTGTTGTTTTTGAGGAAGCATCTTGAGTCCCCACCGGTTGCTTGTGCGGTCTGCCACGTGGTATGATTCCTATAATAAATCACATATTTAGATATACTATAGTATTGCTATGCTCTTCTCTAGTTTTCCCTTCCCCAAAATCTTATGCTGTGATACCAAGTTGTCATACCCCACCTCGAGCTCACACTTCGAGGAGAGGCATGATATTAACTGATGCTACTTTGGTTAACCTACTAGTTTCTTTTAATGACCTTACTTATAACAACAGCAGAAAAATATTACACGCTTTAATTATAAACTAGTTTACAAATTCAAGTTACATTTACATGACAGACACTATCCCGACAACCAATCTCATTTAATACTATTCCTAGACTTGTGGTAGACCTTGACCAACACCGTAACCTGGACTCGTCAGCTACCTGCAAGAGAAACACATAGACAAACCACGAGCTTTACAAAGCTCAGTGAGTGCTAAAATAAATACAAGTCTTTTACAAGCATTATCACGAGGTTCCCACGCGAACCTCCACCATACCATGAAGCTTTCACAAACCCACCTACATACACGGTAGATGGTTAACATTTCATAACTAAAAATATCAACCTATATGCACATAGTTCTCCCTTTCATGGGCTTAGAAGCTAGGCCCGTCGGCCCTCTGACCATCCCATTCAAGGTCTTTCCATCTTACAGGCTTAGGAACTAGACTCCTCGGTCCCCTGACCATCCTGTAACGATTTATTTTGGGCTTAGGCTCTAGGTCCACAAACCCTCTGACCATGTCACACCCCACCCCAGACCACCTTCTTAGCCTAGAGAAAGGCGTGACTGCAGCAATTACCAACCCTTGGGCTGACACTTACTGCCTAATAACTCTTGCGGAATAACTCTGATACCGATTATAATTCATATGCAACGGGACGTCTTTAGGCCCACAATTTATTAACTTAGAAACATAATATGTTTAGAGTCATTACAACACTAGATTTACAAGTCCCAAAACCCACAAACCCTAGTCCCTATATGAACAATAGTAACATGTGTACAATATTAACAGTAACCACCTAGCAAACGATTACAAGTCTTTTGGTCCTTTAGTGGCAGAGCAGGCGCAGAGCTATCTTCAGAGGATTTGACCGCTACCTGTGGGGGGAAAAAACAAAACATTTGAAAACGGGGTGAGCTTACGCCCAGTGAGTGACCGAGAAAACATAGTAAATTCTCATGCATAATTTCAGAAGATAGTTTTATCTGAAATATAATTTAATGCAGCATAAACAATTTCCAAGCGTAATGTATATAAAACTGTTTTAAACATAAAACAGTAAAATCATTTCTCAAATCAAAGTACTGTATAACTGGTAAAATAATCCCAACACCAACTACTAGTCCAGAGAGAACCCTTTTGCTCAATCTCTGACTTTATTCACCTGTGGCCACATTAGGTACTACTGCTCAGATACCTTCTCCTTGTACTTCAGTATCGAGCTACTAGGATACCTTCTCCAACGTACTTTAGTATCCCGTTGGCTTGGTACCTTCTCAAACGTACTTCAGTACCAATAGATACCTTCTCCTTGTACTTCAGTATCTAGTTGGGTGGATGTCTTCTCCTTGTACTTCGGCATCGCATTTTACCAAAACTATTTATAACTTTTCTCTTTAAAGCATGTACAGTATAACACATATACAACATGGCTTTAAAGATGGTAACACATGCTAGATAAAATCAATACATATGCATATGTAAATAGTTTTTCAACAATGTGCATGCATTCAAATCACAATTCAAACTTGCTTGGAAACCACTTTATAAAACTAGTAGGCATGAGAATATTTTTGTAAACATGCTTTCTGTAAAACGTTTGTAATCAAACTAGTTTAAAACGTTTTAGTTCGAAAACATTTTAGCCACTCACCTTGAATTCCTAGGAACTTTTCACTCTAGTAGCTCCTCGGGTCCCTTTTTCACCCCTAGAATCCAGATTCAACTTACAACTTAGATTATTCATAGTTCCGAACCTTATTTGGAAATACTTCCTTCTACAAACTTATTCTAAAATGTCTTATAAATCTTACCCTAAACTTTCATCTCATAATTACTCGTGGTTTGGTTGGAATCTCAAAATCTTCAAGACTGGCTCAGATTGATCCGACAGTCTGGCCCTTTTGCATTCTTCTCAACCTCCAGCCCAGTTCCTTTGAGCTTTTTCCTCCAACAGACCTATTCTAAAAACTATACTTCCAGAGCTTTCAGATGGCTTTGGAATCACTCCAAACGCATAAGTAGATTGGAAGATCTCCTCGTCCAAGTTTGACACATTCCTCTGAACCCTCACTGCCCACTACTTTCTCTACGAAATTTATGATTTTTGTGTGATTTGAAAATGAAATCCCAACTCCCTATTTATAGGCGTTCAAATTGCTCGTGGGATTGATAGCACCTACTTGGCTGTATGGCCAAATGTTTAATCCTCCCTTTATCAATGTAAGCTGACTTCACCTTGGTTCAATGTGTTCTTCCCAAACGCATCCAACACAATTTCTTTGGGTTTAAGAATTTCTCTTAATCAGACACCTAAATTTTAATTGACGTTTGTCCTTACGTCTTCAAGCTTTGTTTGTATTCAAATTAGGGTTTTCAAATGCATAATCCACCCCAACGCGTCCAAATACATCGCCAAAAAGCTTGCTCGGCCGTTCAATGCATAGGCGAGGCGTGGGCGTGACGTTCGAATCGGACAAAGCAAGGCTAATGCATAGGCGCTCTCGCTCTTTCCGCTCTCGGCAGTGTCGCTCTCTCCACTCTTGGCAGTGTCGCTCTCTCCCACTTTCTCGCTCTCTCCAAGTTTCTCTCCAACCTTCTTTCCTAGTTTCTCTTCAATCTCGAAAGTGTCGCTCTCTCCAACTTTCTCTCCCATTTTCTCTCTAATCTCGCTCTCTCCCAGTTTCTCTCCAACTATTCTCTCCACTCTCGCTCTCTCCAGCTTTCTCTCCAAACTTTCTCTCCAATCTCGCTCTCTCCAACTATCTTTCTATCCAAACTTTCTCTCAAAATCTCGCTCTCTTTACGCTCGCTCTCTCTAACTTTCTAGCTCAAAATCTTGCTCTCAATGATCTTGCTGGTCTCGATCTCAAAGATCTTGCTCTCAACAATCTCGCTGATCTCACTCTCAACGATCTCGCTCTTAGCTACTGCGAACATTGTTCGTCTCCGTGCAATTTCTACACGATTGTGACACTAGTCACTTGCCTTCCAGTGCTTTGTGCACAACACGCATTTCACATAAATTTTCCATACTTAGCCAATTTTTCCCAAATTTCCCAAACTCAATGTCCATATTTTTCTTTTCAAATCCCCATTTCTTCTTCACCATTCCACACTAACTTTCTCATCAACCTACTTATTATACAAATTTCATCACAATCTTATCAATTAAAGGTCAACTTAAATTATTCAAGGAAAATCTACTTAACACTTAGAAATTTCCTTCCCTTTAACATAGGATTTAACTTTCACTTAGTTAATTCCTTTTATCACTTGCTTAAGTAAGGAAAATAGAAATCCGGGTTTCATAGACCATCTCAATGTCATACACATCTTATAACATAAACTACAGCATATTAATTCACAATATGATTAAAAGAGAAAAGGAAGAAACCACTCATAGTGATTTGTTGAGAACTTTCTTCCCAGTTCACCTGGTTTCCCTTGTTCCTCTGCTGGACCCTATTTCAGGTTTAACTTTAAGCATAGATTACTCACTATTTCGAGCCTTATCTCAAGACATTTCCTTCTTCAAAAATGTGTGAAAATGTCTTAACTATAATACCTTAAAGTTTCGCCTTGAAATTCCTTGGCAAAAGTTCCATGTCTCAAGTTTATTCCTCCTGGCCCGACTGTCTCTTCACTGGTGAGCACCTCTCGGTTTTCCTTGAATTTGACAGCCTTAGAGTTAGAATTTCATTAAGGCAGCCCTCACACTAAAACTACACTTAATTTAGAAACTTTTGGTCCAAAAATCACCTAATTTACACGAGTAGTTTGGAAAAGCTTCTTGTTTAAATTTAGCCTATGCGTCTGTCCGTACAACCTTGTTCCCTTCGGCACCTTTGGTTGTACCTCCGCCAAAACACTGTCTTCCCTCCTTCGAATATCTCTTATTCTTTCCTTTCTTTGCGTTTTTAAGTGCTTAACTAATGTGTGGTTTGAAGTGAGGCGTTCTCCTTCTTTTATAGACATTCAACCCTTCTTCTCTGCTCGACACCTCTTCCCTTGATCACATCCAAGTGTTTTCCTTATCTTCTACCGACTCCCGGCCACTTCCACCTCCTGCTTGATGCGTCTTCATCCTACACTATCAACGCATCCATCACATCAACGCAATCTTAAGTGTCCTCCTCCTTCATAACCAGCACTTAAGGCTTAACTTTGCATGTCTGCTCGTGCACCCACCTCATTTACTTAAAGCCTAAGACTCCTTCCTTGCAAACCACATGTCTGGATGACGTCCTTAGATTTGTCCATCCACCCTCATATGCATTTGTCCCACTTCATATGTGGTCATCTAGCCACAAATGCGCCCATCCAATTGCTGCTACATTCCTATGTCTGATCACATCAAATGGCGCATGCGTCCATCCTGGCTCGTCTTACCGCTGCATAGTTCATCACCCCACGCTGTTGTCGCATACTATCAACGCATGTTGCTGCATAGCATTGACACATAGTGTTTCCGCATAGCACCGACGCATGGCACCGTTTTATGACATCAATGCGTCCATCGCCACATGCCCCCATCGCCGCATGCCCCTATCGCCGCATGTCTCCATCGACGCATGCCTCTATCGCCGTATGCCCCTATCGCCACATACCTCCACCGCCGCATGCCTCTATCGCCACATGCCTCGTGCCACATACTACCAACACATTCCTTCGGCCGCATACCATGGGCTGCATACCTTCGGCCGCATACACGCATACCATCGGCCGTATACTCTCCCGTAGGCTGCCGCATACTCTCGCGTAGGAAGGCTGTCGCATACCCGATCAATGCGTGTGCGTGTCTCCAGTGCCTTGCGCCCATGTCCGCACAACCTAAGGCTGTCGCATCCATCGCGTAGCAACACCACATGCCCTCGGCCGCATCACCGCATGCCTTCGCACTGCATGCCCTCGGCCACATCACTGCATACCCTTGGCCGCATCACCACATACCCTCCGTACACCTTCGCATCGCCGCATACGTAGCACCGCTGCGTCCATCACATCCATTGCACCGCATGCATTGTCCTTGGCCATACTTTAGCCTCTCTCAATGCTCAAGTAACCTCTCAAAACTTTATGGCTAATGCATGGCACCACACCAATGCATTGTCAAACACTTAGTTATTTTTCTCCTTAGCTTCCACCGCATGGTTATTTTTAGCCAAATTTTACTAGTTATGGCTTATTTCCAAAGTTATTTAACAAATCCTATTAACCACTTGGAAATTTCCTATTCTCTAACTTAGGATCTAACTCATACTTAGTTAATCTCTTTTATTTTCTACTTAAAAGGGAAAATGGAACTCCGGATTTTACATCTAGGATGCATGCAATGAGTCTTTCATGCACAAGATTAACTTTTATTTCTAAAGTTACTTTTTCTTTTGTTTAGTGAGTTCTAAAATCCCTTACTTTCTCAAGCATTGATTTATTCTATCTAGAAGAATCTCTTGATTTGATCTAAAACTATTTATGAAGCATAAACTAGACAAGAATAATGCTTACGTATTACTTAGTATCACATTAGAATTTTCTTTCCCAACCTATTATGAATTTAGTTGCTCATGCTAGATGGATGAAAGAATGTAATGGCATTCATATTAATAATGAGAGTTTTCAATTTCTACTAGAATAATACAAATACTAATGATAAGAAGAATGAAATAAAAGACAAGGGTGGAGAGTGTCAAGCCACGAGTTACAGTTTCTTGCTTCCTTGGCTCCAATGGTGGCTGCTTCACAGCGATTATAATGGTGGTAAAGTTCTTCATTTTTTACTTTTCAGACAAGAAAATTGAGCTTTCGCTCGAAATTCCTCAAAGAAAAGCTTCAGAGATGGTGGCTATGGTGGATGTGAGGTGGAAAATGAGCATAGCCTTAGCCAATTCTTGGTTAGATGTTTAATACTTAGCAATTCTTTGATGGGCTATTTATAGGCATAAAAAAGGAAGGCTCCATGCCTTTTTCTAATGATTATGCTGACAACTCGCATTAAATTTCATGCCCTGCTGTGCCGCTTGCTTCACGTCAGAGATTCATTGGCTTTGCCATGAACTTTTCACATAAGATACCAACTTGATCTTTTTTTAATTTAACTTATATCGCCCACGCGTCTATCATATTTCTAATCATGTTTCATCTCATCGCGTTGAACTATGCGATGCCAAGTTGGGTGTTAGACTTAGTTCTATGTGTTTGCAGTTGCGACTTGCTTTTCTTGCCGGTTTTCTCCATTTTTAACAGAATTCTGGGTCCAAAAGTGACAAATTTTATAATTTTCGAGGATTATCGGTTTTGTAAGCATGTGATCACAAGATATAATTAATTGCACGATTTTGTAATACAATTTCCTAATTGTTCTAAATAAAAGAGGTAAAATAACTTTTATTTTTACAAGTTATCACACCCCCAAATTGAAATAATGTTTGTCTTCAAGAGTATATTTAAAGTCCTAACAAATCCCAACTTATTTCAACACATCAACTAGACCTCTCAAAGTTCTTCCTAATACAAGATTTATTTTACTAGCATTTTTCTTTCAAACTTATTTCCTTCCTTTGGAAATATTTCTAGATCTTAGATGCGCAAGCTTATTTCTCAAAAGTGCCTTACTCATTTATGAGACTTTCTTATATTTCTTTCAGCTATGGGCTTATGGTTCAAAAGTTTACAAAATTTCTCCTTGCTATACCTTTTATTAATATGTAGCTATGCACTAATCTAGGAATCTCATCTTCGTTTTGGCTTGCTCCCATAGGTGTCATGCGGAAGTAAACGCCCTTCTCAGACTCAACTCTTGCCTTAGTTGATTTTCTTCAACACAGTCAATGGAGTTGCAATTATATATTCATGCGTTGATCATGATTCCTACCTTCTTTTTGGCTTTCCCCCACGAGTGTCCTACGAACATCAAACTACGAGTAGGTTCCAATCCCAATGCTTTATATATATATATGTATGTATGTATGTATGTATGTATGTATGTATGTATGTATGTATGTATGTATAATCTTTTGGATGAAATTAATTAAACAAGGATATTTCTAAAATTTTGAGGGCATTTAGCTCAAACATCTCCCACCCCCAAATTTAAAAGGAAGCAAGGTCCTCATTGCGGAAATCGATTTATGCAATGGCCTTAGAAATTTTTTTTGCAAAAGAGGTTTGAGGTAAGACTTGCGCACATACTAATTTCGAGAAATGTTTCCTAAGGCAAAATCCTATAGCAAAGTACTAGAAACTTATCATAACAAATCTAAGTGTTAAGTTTCACAAGTATTGAAGATTATAAGCTCATACATTCAACATTCAAGAACTATTTCACATTTCTTTAACTTTTACAGTTAGTTATTGTAACTACTTGTATCAGAAATTAGTATAAATACTCATCATTTACAAATTTTTAGATACAACAACATACATAGCTTCAAGAAGAACTTGAAAAATCTGTAAAAGGAAGAATCTATGACTTAGCTCTTAATAAAACTCTCTCCTTCCCATGGACGTAGGCTTTAATAGCCGAACCACGTATATCGTTGTGCTTTTCCTTCTCCTTCTTCTCATCGTCTACAAGATTGAATGATTTTTTACCATTTCCTTCTCATTGTGTAGAAGAGCGATTGATCGTTTACCATTTCCTTCTTCCATCGTCTACACGATTGCATGTTCGTTCACCTTTCCTTCTACCATCGTCTACACGATTGCATGACTCTTCCATCGTATACTCAAAGCAGTCGCATAGATCAAACAAGAAGACATTAGGTTTAGAAGAAAGTGAAAGAACTCAGAAGGTAGAGAACGAGAGAATCAAAGAGCAAAAGAGAGAGAAAAATTAATTCTGCATTAATCACCCATCAGAAAGAAAGTGTTTCTTTCATTTTTTTCCATCAGACAAAGAGCAGTGGTACAAACCACGTGTAAGGCATCAGCTGGAAAATCGTGGGCACATAATAGCCAAGTTTTCTACCAACCAAAGTATTTTGGGGCAAAATAACTAGGCTCACGTTTGGATCAGCAAAGAAAGGCCTCACAAATATTTTCATCATCTAGGTTGAATTCATCAAGTTTACAGAAGTAGACCCAACAAAGTGGTATCAGAGCAAAGACTTACAAAATCTCAATTCTTCGAGAATCCAGACACAAATTTTTCATCCAAAATGCCAGTAACAAGGTTCGAGGTGGAGAAATTCGATGGCAAAGGAGACTTTGGATTGTGGAAGGCCAAGATCAAGGCGATACTCAGCCAGCAAAAAGCCCACAGAGCCCTCTTTGATCCATCAACACTCCCTGCCACTGTGACAGCTCAAGAAAAGGAAGACTGGGAGCTGGCAGCCTATGGTACGCTGGTTCTTAATCTTAGTGATAGTGTTCTTAGACAAGTTTTAGATCAAGAAACTGCATATAGGATATGGACTAAGCTAGAAGAGTTATATGCTACGAAAGATCTTCCTAGCAAAATGTATCTTAGGGAGAAATTCTTCACATTTAAAATGGATTCATCTAAAACATTAACTGATAACTTAGATCAGTTGAAGAAAATAGTTGCTAAATTTAAAACTCTAGGAGAAAAACTTAGTGATGAAAATGAGGCCTATGTGATTCTAAACTCAACCGTATAAAGAAATTAAAAATGCTCTAAAGAATGGAAGGGATAGTATAAGCACAGACACTATAATTTTAACCCTAAGAACTTGAGAGCTTGAGCTACAGATTGATAGAAAGGATAAACCTAGTGGTGGAGGTCTATTTGTAAAAGGAAACTTCAAGCAAAACTATTCAAAAGACAGAAAACCTCACAACTCAGAAGAAAATAAATCAAAACAGAAAATAAAATGCAAGTACTATAAGAAAAAGGGACATCTAATTAAGGACTATTTTATCTTAAAGAGAAAGAACCAAGAAAAAGAAAAGGATTCAAAAGGCAAACAGCTCGAAGTATCTGTTGTAGAAGGTTCATTCATCTACTCAGATGCTTTAGCCTCAACTTTAGACAAATCCAATCATGTAAACCCTCTAGGAAAGCATGATTGGGTTCTAGATTTCGGATGCACCTATCATATGACCTCAATGAAACCTTGGTTTAACACCTTTAAAGAAATAGAAGGAGAAATGGTATATATGGGAAACAACCAAGGCTATAAAATAGAAGGCATTGGGTCTGTTTCCATGAAACTTAAGGATGGAACTATCAAACTTCTTAGGAATGTGAGATATGTTCCATTACTTAAAGAGAAATCTAATCTCCTTAGGTATGTTAGATGCTATTGGGTGTGAATACAGGGGTAAGAGAGGAACCCTTGAGGTGCTAAAGGACTCTAAAGTAATATTAGTTGGGGAAAAGATAAATGACTTATTTATGGTCAAAGGAGTTGAAATGATGACATGGGCTTATGTTGCCACCACAAATGAGATCACAGAGGCTGATGTATGGCACAAAAGGTTATCTCACATAAGTCCTAAAGGCCTAGAAGTCCTATCTAATCAAAGGATTCTCCCTAAAGGTCTCTAAAAAAATCTAACCTTTTATGAACACTTTGTTTTAGGGAAAGCCATAAGGCAAAGTTTCATTAAAGCACAATATACCACAAAAGCTATCCTAGACTATATACACTTTGACCTATGGGGTCTAGCTCCTACACCTAGCTAAAGTGGCTCAAAGTATTTACTTTCTTTTACTGATGATTTCTCTAGAAAAAGTTGGGTTTACTTTCTTAAAACTAAAGACCAAGTGTTTGATAGGTTTAAGGAATGGAAACTCATGATAGAGAAACAAACTTCTAAAGAAATTAAATACCTAAGAACTGAAAATGGACTGAATTTTGTAGTGAGAGTTTAACAAATTCTATAAAGAAACAGGAATTACTAAGCATAGAACAATTAGATTCACTCCTCAACAAAATGGAGTAGCTGAAAGACTAAATAGAACTGTCATGGAAAGGGTTAGATGTCTCCTATCAGATGCAGTTCTGAGTGAAGAATACTGGGTTGAGGCTGCAAGCTACACTATGTACACCTTAAATAGGTGTCCACATTCCTCCCTAAATTTTTTGACTCCTAAAGAAAAATGGACCACACATCCACCTAACCTAGAAAACCTAAGGGTATTTGGATGTGTTGGTTATATTCATCAAAATCAGGGGAAATTAAAATCTAGGGCAGGAAAGTGTATGTTTGTAGGGTTTTTTGAGGGAGTAAAAGGATTTAAAATGTGGAATCCTATTGAGAAAAGGTTTGTTATAAGCAGAGATGTCACTTTCAAAGAAAAAGAAATGTTTATGGAAAAAGAAAAGACATCCTATGAAGTTCCTAATAGCCCTAATACTACTAGAATTGAGATAGAGTCACCTAAAGTTTCTTCCACTAACCAAAACCCTCCTATAGAATTAGAAGAAGAAGAAGATGATGCCTCAAATGAGAATACTGGGAATACTTAAGCTATACCTGATTTAAGTCAGTATTCATTGGCTAGGGATAGACAAAGAAGAGTGATAGTTCCTCCAGCTAGTTATACTAAAACTAACTATATGAACTTGGTTTTAAATGCCACAATAGCTTCTAATGACCAAGAACCAACCACTTTTGAAGAGGCAGTGAACTGACCTAATACTAGGTCTTGGATTCGAGCTATGTGTGAAGAAATGGAATCACTTACTATCAATAATACCTAGACCCTAGCTCCTCTTCCTAAAGGGTGTAAACCCAAAGCCTCTAAATGATTATATAAACTAAAGGAGGGTTCTACAAAAGAAGAAAAGCCTAGGTACAAGGCAAGGTTAGTGGCTAAAGGGTTTACTCAGAGGGAAGGAATAGACTATACTGAAATTTTTTCACCAGTAGTGAAACAAACCTCTATTAAGCTACTTTTATCTCTAGTTGCTCAGTACAATCTAGAACTAGATCAACTAGATGTTAAAACTACCTTCTTACATGGAAACTTAGATGTGGTTACCTATATGGTTCAACCTAAAGGGTTTGAAGAAAAAGAGAAGGAAGACTTGTACTGTCTCCTAAATAAGTCAATATATGGTCTAAAATAATCCCGTAGATGCTAGTACAAAAGGTTTAGTGACTACATAGAGAGTATTGGATTTCAGAGAAGTTCCTATGATATTTGTTCTTATATTAATTCTACTACCTATAAGGACAAAGTCTATTTATTACAATATGTTGATGATATGTTACTAGCAGGAAAATCTAAGGAGGATTTAACTCATGTCAAAAATCTCTTAAAAAGAGAATTTGACATGAAGGACTTGGGTCAGTCTAGAAAGATCCTTGGGATTGAAATTCAAAGGGATAAAAGTTTCTCAACCCTAACCATTAGTCAACTAAGCTACTGTGAAAAAGTAATCAACAAATTTAATATGACAAATGCAAAACCAGTCACCATACCTATTGCTACTTATTTTAAACTTTCCTCTTAAGATTCACCAAAAGAAACAGACATAGAACATTTGACTCAAATGCAATCAATTCCTTATAATCAAGCAGTAGGGAGTCTAATGTACTTAATGATTTCTACTAGACCAGACCTATCATACAACACTAGTCTAGTCAGTAGATACATGTCTAGCCCTGGAAAAAGACATTGGGAAGCAACAAAATGGATTTTAAGATATCTAATTTGGTCTAAACAGCCGAAATTAACATATCAAAGTACTAATGAATCAAATTTAGAGCTATATGGATATGTTGATTCAGATTTTACAAGTGACCAAGACAAAAGAAGATCTCTAACAAGTTATCTATTCTTATTTGGTCCTAATTTGTTGTGTTGAAAAGCAAACTTACAGTCAATCACAACATTGTCAACCACAGAAGCAGAGTACATGGCTTTATTAGAAGCAATAAAGGAAGCACTGTGGTTAAAAGGATTGATGAAGGACTTTGGTATTAATCAAACAGTAGTAAAAATCTACTATGATAACCAAAGTGCCATTCACCTTTCCAAAAACCCTCAGTATCATTCAAAGACCAAACACATAAATATCAAGTATCATTTTGTAAGAGACAGAATAGAGAAAAGAGAAGTCGAGGTGCTAAAAGTTCATACCACCGAGAATGCAGCCGACATGCTTACCAAACCTGTGAGTAAACTCAAGCTTGCTAACTGTCTTGGTCAGATCAGGTTTCTACTTCCTGAAAAAGGGTGAAGACATGTTAAATCCAGAAGGAGAAGAGCTTGCATGTTTAGCTTAAGGTGGAGATTTGAAGATTATAAGCTTATACATTCAACATTCAAGAACTATTTCACATTTCTTTAACTTTTACAGTTAGTTATTGTAACTACTTGTATAAAAAATTAGTATAAATACTCATCATTTACAAATTTTTAGATACAACAACATACATAGCTTCAAGAAGAACTTGAAAAATCTATAAAAGGAAGAATCTGTGACTTAGCTCTTAATAAAACTCTCTCCTTACCATGGGCGTAGGCTTTAATAGTCGAACCACATATATCGTTGTGCTTTTTCTTCTCCTTCTTCTCATCGTCTACAAGATTGAATGATCATTTACCATTTCCTTCTCATCGTCTACAAGAGCAATTGATCGTTTACCATTTCCTTCTTCCATCGTCTACACGATTGCATGTTCGTTCACCTTTCCTTCTACCATCGTCTACACGATTGCATGACTCTTCCATCGTATACTCAAAGCAGTCGCATAGATCAAACAAGAAGACATTAGGTTTAGAAGAAAGTGAAAGAACTCAGAAGGTAGAGAACAAGAGAATCAAAGAGCAAAAGAGAGAGAGAAAAATTAATTCTGCATTAATCACCCATCAGAAAGAAAGTGTTTCTTTCATTTTTTTCATCAGACAAAGAGCAGTGGTACAAACCACGTGTAAGGCATCAGCTGGAAAATCGTGGGCACATAATAGCCAAGTTTTCTACCAACCAAAATATTTTGGGGCAAAATAACTAGGCTCACGTTTGGATCAGCAAAGAAAGGCCTCACAAATATTTTCATCATCTAGGCTGAATTTATCAAGTTTACAGAAGCAGGCCCAACAAGTATCATTATTAAGGTCACGACAAAATGCATCAAAGCAAGGAGAAATATTAATAAAACAGTAAATATAAGCAAGAAACAAATGCAAGGAAAATGAGTCAACTTGATAATTCATTCAATGCAATTAATTAATGGGCGATTATTACATACAAAACATTGAATGAAATACAAAAAATGCAAACACCCCCAAATTTTAGTTTCCTCCCGCATTGTTGTTATTGTTGGGCTCGGGAGGGAAGATTTCTTTGTCCTCAGGGAATTGTAGTGGATTTTGAAGATGCGGTGGAATGGCAGGTCCACTGATGAGGTGAGCAAGAACTACTTGAATATATCGAAGCATAATACGAAATTGAAACAAAATTAAAACAAAAAATAACCCCTAGTCTAGAATATCTCCAACTCTTAAAATATTAAACAAAAATCGTTATTTTGATCCTCGGTAACGGTGCCAAAAGCTTGATGTGAATATTTTATGTTGCAGGCAAGTGTATGTGGTCAAGTTATAATATTAAAACGACTTGTAAGATCGAGTATCATCCAGAATGAAATTAACAAGTTATTGTTTAGCTATCTCGGAATTGTGTCAATCTTGGCTCAGGAACTAGAATCGAGTTAAATTTGTGGTTTTGTGAAATAAAAGACAACATAAGAATTGTTTAAAAATATGAGAATAATTCTAGGGTATTGAATCCATTAATTACTTCATTAGATATATTCTAGCCAATTCATTGAATCATGTATAAGCATTATGACAAAGTCTAGAAACTTAATTCAGGATTACTTTCTCTAAAAAGTAACCTATTCTCATTCAACTAAACTGATAACTAATCTCGTGAAATCAAATTAAGACACAAGGCATTAGGAATTGTCATTAACAACTTTCACTATTAACCTAATTATGATCACGATAGATTAATAACGATTTAATGGTATAGATTCAGTAAAACATTCAATCTCTCAACTAAACATTCAACCTAACAAATATTAATGGCTGATCGATAAGAATTAAGCATGATACCATTAAAAAGCAAAGTGTTCAAAAAATATCCATGGAAATAACTAAAATTCAATCTAAATTCATAACAACTTCATCAATACCCTAAAACAATAAGTTTAGCCACTCATAGCTTACAAAAAAATATTTTCATACATCAATTCAAGCATAAGATTCAAGGAAAGAAAAGGAAACCGAAGAATCCTCCAAGCTCGCTTCAATGTCACCTCGAGAACTCACATGGTCTTCAAAATATCTTTTAAATTCTCTAACTTTTTGGAATAAACTCTCTTTTAGGTCTCAAATCTCAATCTTCAGCACTCAATTTTGTCAGCATTCTTCCTTCATTAGGTCAGAATGGCATCCAATTATATAAAGGATGAGAAATTTGGCACAAAATTTTACCAAAATTATTAGATTTTTCAAATAAGGAAAGTCAGCGTTGCGATGCCTCGACAACAGTGTTGCAACACTGGTCCTAGAATTATCGTAGCGTTGAACGCTCAATCATAATGTTGCAATGTTGCATCAAAAAATTGAAGCTACTAACTTTTTACATCAAACCTCAGTTCACATCGTAGCATTACAATGCTACACTTAATGTTAAACGCTCCCCTATTCTTAAGAACATTGCATTTTTCCTCTCTTTTCTTCATTTCATTTAGTCAACTACTCGGTTTTGACTCCTTTAAGCCTAATTTAGTCCTTTTTGGCTTATTTTGAGTATAGTTCACTTATCGATCATAAATCTTGGAAATCACCAGCAAACACATCAAATCTAATAAAGACACACTAAACACAATCCTAAATCTAAAGCAAATAACGCACATTTTGTGTGCGTTTCATAGAGCCATGAATTGTTTGTTCTGCACCTTAAGTTTTGATGAATTTAAACAAGTCTTTGCATGTAATTCTGCTAAAGAAATATGAAATATGCTTGAAGAAACTCATGAAGGAACTAATTAAGTCAAAGAATAAAAATTTAGCATGTTTTTCCATAACTATGGATTATTTAAAATGGATGTTAATGAGTCTATTTCTATCATGTTTGTAAGATTTAAAAATATTGAGAGTGCCTTGAAGGGATTAGGAAAAACATACACTACATCAGAAAATGTGAGGAAGATTCTTAGGTCGTTGCCTAAAAGTTGGGAAGCCAAAGTGACATTCATTCAAGAAGCTAAAAATCTAAAAAACTGTCAAAACTTCCATTGGAGGAGCTTGTTGGATCTCTCACGACACATGAGATCATCATGAAGGGAAATATGGAAGATAACGTCAAAAAGAATAAGAGTTTGGCATTAAAGTCTACTTTCAACCAAGATGAATTTGGAAATGAAGATGAATTTAATGAGGAAGAAGTTGCTTACTTGACCAAGAAGTTTAAGAAGCACCTCGAGAAGAGAAATTTCTCAAAGAAAAACAATAGTCAAGATGTCAAAGGAGAAAAGAGCAATAGGGACTCCATCATTTTCTATGAGTGCAAAATGCCTAGACATGTCAAGTATTATTGTTGTAATCACCTTTTGTCTGGTTTAATTTTGGTACTTATTTATTTTGTTTACATTACCTTCATTTCATTTACCATTTTCCTTTAGTTCATTTGTTTTTATCATTTTCCTTTTGTCTTTTCTTAGGAAATTAATGGATGAGGGAATGTTGGAAATGAGAACAATTGTTGATCCACTTGTTTTTTTGGGTAACAAAATCAAAATTTCCCACTTTTCATCCACATTGTGGATATTTACATTTGGGAAGACAATTCAAATTCAAAATCTAGGGTAAAAAGACTTCATACACAAATATGGCAAAGTTTTTGTCTTTATAAAAAGTGTTCCAACAGTGAGAAAAGGGGAGAGAAACCAGATTTTTTTTCTCAATTCCTTCAACAAAAAAAAAAAAGGTTCCAAAGAGAGGGAACCCTAGAAAAGAAACACTGATAAAATAGATACACAGAGAAATCAAGGAAAGTTCCAAACTCAGTTGAGGTTGCATGGTAGGGCGAACGTCCCGAGGATTTGTACCTTGAGTCACAAACTAAGATCCTCTTCTTCTAGCTAGTTCTTGAAGTTAAAAGGAGCAAAAACCACCTTTAACTTAAGAAAAGTTTATAAACTTTCCATCTTTAACCTTTTTCCTCTGAAAACCTATATAAAAGGAAAGAGATAGCAAATATATTATGATTATTTCATTAGTTTTTATTTTTTATTTTATTATTTTATTATTTTTTATTTTCCTTTTATATTTATGCCTTATTTATTGCTTTAACTTTTTATTTAATTGCTTATTTTTCTCGCTAATATTCATACTCGTCTTTTAAATCTATGATATACTCTCATTATTGTCATTAATCATTTTCTATTTATGTTTATGTTCATCTTGTTGAAGTTGATGTCCTAAATCTCATATGTCTTGTAATTTGTAAATATAAAACACATATTTGTTAGGAATGCCTAAAACTCATAGTTTGTAAACATTAAACATATTTTATTCACAATAAAGTTATTATTGAAATTTTCTATCAAATAAGGGTGTTATTGAATTGCATTCTTTTATAAATCCAATAAACTAACCCATCACTATAATATGAATACTTAAACTTTATGTAAAGACATAAAAGAGGATCAAGTTTTAGTATATATCCAAAAAAGTCTATAAGTATATGGATAGGGTTTGGTACCTTATCCTGGGGACACTATGGATGTTGCCCTCTTTTGTATATTGGTACAAACGATATGATCCCAAAATTGTTCATGTAGGACATGCGAGTGGGGACATCCTATGCAAAAGACGTTTGCATAATACCCGACCATGAAATAGTCACTTTTTCTTTATAACAACCGTTAATGTTAAAATTGACTATTTTGGATCTTAATCCTGAGCTAACTATGAATTCTTGTCTATTCTGGATTATCCTTTAATATGCATATGTGAGAGTGGTTCAACATCACTACTCAATAAGCCTCCTATTTAAGAGGTAAGACTAGATAGATAGCTGGGGACATAATCTTGCAAAACGGAATTCACTCCTACCCATCTTACGGTCAGCAGATAGGTTGTTCTAGTACTGACTCTTAGTCTTGAATAATGGGGCCCCACCTTCTTATGGCAGAGAGGGATTTAGTTTATTACTTGGACCATAAACCAATTGTTCAATAGAGATTCAATGGAGACTTAAGGAGCAAGATGTATTACAAGGGTAAAACGGTTCATGGCCTAGCTATAAATACGAACGACCTGTGAATGATTGACTTACTGATTATGGTTAAATCAAGTGGATAGAAATACACCTACAGTGAGGAGAGTGCAACTACTGAGCTATAATGGTGTATCTTGGTAGTTAACGAATAGTGATTAATTCGATTTAAAAAGTTCAACCAATTAATCTCAAATCGTTGGAGCTCATGATCTGTAGGTCTATTAGATCCCTCTACTAGCTCATAAAAGGATTAAACCTTAGAATAGTGTGTTGAGAAAATTTAGAATATTCAAACTTGATTTAGGGTTTGGATTATTATATTTGATATAACTGATATTTAATTAATGAATTTAAATCTTACTATTTTAGAGAGCTAATAATATTTAAATAGGATTTAAATATTTGATAATATATTTTATTAATTTAATATTTGATATTAAATTATCTAAATTGGTTTAATTAATTTTCCAAATTTAATTTATTAAAATTTTGAATTTATGAAATTTAAATTATGGAATTAATTGAATTAAAATTTTGATATATGAAATTTAAATTGATAAAATTTATGTAATTAAAATTAAGTTTAAAAATCAGTTTTATTATTTTTTGATCTTCTCTTAAAGAAAAAAGGAAGAAGAAGAACGTGTTATTTTTTACAGAACAATAAGAAAAATAAAAGAAGAGATAGTAGGAGGTAAAAAAAAAAAATAGAAATATACCTTAGATTGGGGAGATCGTTTCTTTGGCAGACATAAAAAAGCAAGCGTCGCAACCTTGCTTGATTGTTAGAGATCAGGAGATTTTTTTTTAAAGTGAAAAAAATTATAGAAGAGAGTTCTTTGGAAATAAATTACAAAAAAAAAAAAAAAAAAAAAAAAAGAGAGAGAGAGAGAGAAAAGTCACAATGGAAAAAGATTGAGAATGAAAATGTATGTTTTGATTTTAAATAGATGTTTCTTTTTTCATTTTTTTTTTTTTTTTGGTTTGTGTAAAATATTTTTTAATTTATTATACTCGTTTTATTATATTACTACAACCACAAGATCTTTTTCCCATTATATTATTATTATATAAAAATTCAAAAGGTTGTGATGTAGTGGCTATCAGTCATCGGAAAAATTAAAATAATATAGGTTTTTCAAAACAATTTATAAAAATATTGTAGTTTTGAAACTATTTAAAAAAATATTGTTGTTGCTTTTATTTAATAGGTCGAGTGTTGAAAATTCGACCAACCTTGTCGAATTTTCAACATTCAACCTTTATCTTTTTCTCTTTTTTTTAATAATTTTATATGTCAAGTGTTGAAAATTCGACCTACCTATTTGTTTTTTCTTTTTTTTTTTAATTTTCTATTTTATTAAAACAATTTCTAAAAATATTTTATTATTTTATTTAAACTCTAAAAAGAACAAATTAAAAAAAAAACATATCTCATAAAAATAAAAAAGTGTAAATTAAAATATCTCATTTATATAAAAATAATTACAAAAATCAATGTATTCCACAAGGCGGACGTCGTCGATTTTGAGCTGGTTGTCATCGTCGACTTCGAACTTGAGGTTGCTCTAGTTCTTCTTGATGTTGCTCTAGTATCTCTGCAGGCGCTTCATGATATAAATATTCATTAAGCTCTCCACGACCTCGACCATGTCCATGCATGTATGAAGACGAAGGACTAGCCTCTGAGTCATAATGTCCTGAACCAAATGCTGGCATCATCGTCATCGGACTAACATAATCAGTTTGACTCTACATCTGTATCACAAGGGGTAACTCTTTCACATTATGGGAAAACTCATAAAACTCATCCTCTTCCCGAACATGTCCTCTACGTCTAGGAGCTGGTGGAGGAATAATAGGAATATCATACCTTAATGTATCTTCTCCATATAGCTTTGGTTGTCACTACATATAACAAGAACTGGTTCGGATCATTTGCAACATCACAGAGTCTATTGTTGTTCGATCTCTATGAATTATAAAACAATTGGATAATATTTAAAATAAATTTAAATTAAAAATAATTAGATAATATTCATTCATTTACCAGATGACCCACAGCTGCTCCCGGATGAGTGACGTAGCGCCTTGTGATATTATTATACCAATGAATGTAGTCTTGAGTGATATCCCTATCAAACTGTTCAATAGAAACCCCCACAATAAACCTTGCACGATAGTGCCATCGCACTACCAAATGTGCAATTTTTTTGGACCAATTTACAGTTCTTAAGTCGATATCATGCAGTAGGGTTTTAGTATTACAAGGCGATGGGACATCCTACTGAAAATCGAATTGTTTCATCACCCTGTCATGAAGATTCCACTCACCAATGTGAAAACATATGAGAGGACTCATCATCTGCCATATGTTTTGACCATTCCTACAAAAATTGGGCAAAGTATGCATAATAATTTTGTACGGCTCCCGAATAACATACAAAATATTATATTGGAGAACATTAAATACAAATACAATAAAAATGTGTATAAAATAATCAATTAGGTTCACTGTAATGTACCTGATCAGGTTGAAGCAGATCAAAACTGTATCTATACTAGTTGACTACATGTATGGCTGTCCTAGTCACACAAAATTTGTCTCTCCACCTAAATTTTTAAATTGATAATTTAGATTCTAAATTAACTAGATCAGTGATATAAAAGTTAAATTGAATTAAATTAACATACCGAGAACTGTAGGCTCGTCCAGCTAACTGAGCGTCATTAACATGTTGTAGTTGTGGAGCCATTGTTGAAAATTACTCCCAAGCCCATAGTTGTAAAAGTATGAGAGGCCCAACTATCTCACGAACCTCCGGTCTTGTTACTTTGCATAGTTGTCTATACAACCATGTCAAACATGCTCCACCCCACGAATACCGCCCCACATCATAAAGGTTAGCTAATAGTGGTAGGAACATCAAGTAAATAAAATAACTTGATTTGTTGGAAAACAGACTTCCACCTATCATTTGTAGTATATATGCTCGCGCATATCTTATGACGGAGAACCCTAAAATTGAATACAAACAAAGGTTGAAGATGTAAAGGCAAACGTTAGCCAAAATTAGGTGTCTTATTAAGAGAAATTCTTAAACCTAAGAAATTTTAAAGAAGCCATCTGTAGGATGAGTTGTCACACTGAGAAGAGCTGAAAACCACTATAAATAGGAACCTTTGCCGGAAGATTTAACCTATTCTAAAAAAAATCTCAGTAACAAAGAATTGTGTGAAAGAGTAAGTGTAAGTAAGGAAGTTCTGTGAGGTTGGAAGAGATAAAGCTCAGGTGAGGTGCTGCCCAAATTTCCTTCTAGTTTAAGAGGGAAAGCTCTACTGATCAAACCATAAGGAATAATAAGGAATAACTAGGATCACAGTCAAGGTAAGTAGTTATCTCACCAGTGTTTCATGGTAGTGTACCTTTAATATGTTGCATAATTATGTTATTGTTATGTTGCATTACATGTTTAAAACACGTTTATCGACAAGGGACCCCATGTATTATGTTTGTTCATAAGATTAAATTTTAATTAGATAAAGGTTATGCTTCTAGGGCTAGCAGGGCGTGTATGGTTGCACCCCTCTAGACCCAATTCTATGTCAAGTTTATGCTAGGGACAAACAGGGTATGTATGGTTGCACCCCTCTAGTCCAATTTTACGTTTATGTTAATGGTTGATGTTGGATGCGACTCTGGCCCTACTGACTGCATGACCCACTAATCATCAGATGGGTTAGTTTTCGCCTAAGTCCTCATCTTCCTATCAGGGCGGAGAAATTTACGTTAGAAGCACAACCGACAACCACATGTTATTATATGTTTTCGGTCCCAATCATATGTTTTCAGGATATGTTGCATGTGATTGTGCATTTGGTCACCACCTTATATAAGAACTACTTACTGGGTATATTATATACTCATCCTATTTTTACAGACTTTGTAGGAAGGACACAGCGTAGGTGGTAGAACTGGACGTTGCTCAAAGGCCAACCATCAAACTAACTATTATAGGCATATGCATTTTTGTATCACTATGCTAGTGTTTTATGGATCCTGGCGTTTTGTAAAATAAACTTTTTATATAGTTTTCTACCTAATTAATCAAATCTTAGATATGTTCTTTTGAGATTTTTGTCCAAAACTCATCTCATAATAGAAAAATCTAAGCACGCATGTCGTAGCGGTCAGACCATAGTATGTAAGGATCCGGTCGTTACAACATGAACATCCCAAAAGAATAGAAAGTAAATTGTGCCACCTTTATGTTAAGAGGTGATGCAAAGTTCTGGTGGGAATCCACATAAAGAACAACCAAAGGTTCAATCTCATGGCAGCAATTCAATCAAGTTTTTTACAACAAGTATTTCCCTTTGACAGTGAGATATCAAAAGGAAGTGGAATTTCTTAATCTTCGTCAAGAGAACATGTCGGCGGTAGAGTATGAATGGAAATTTGATCGCTTGTCTCACTTTATTGCTCGACTAGTGGACACAGAAGAGAAAAAAGGTGGAAAGGTTTATTTGGGGATTAAGAGAAGTAATTTGGGGCATGGTTACTGCTTTCCGACACAAAGAGTATGCCCTTGCCCATGAGTCGGCCTTACTCATGGATTGATCTTGCTGCCAAAACCTCAACTTCTAAACGAGGATTCTGCCAAATCAAAAGAGGAAATTCAACCAACAAGGCTTCCAATGTTCACAGTGACAAGCAAAAATTTTCCAAAGCACTCAAGGTGTACAGTCACAACAGAAGAGTCAAACATTCACATATCCTAAATGCAAAAATTATGAAAAACATCATCAGGGGCAATGTCTTCGGAACTTAGGAGTGTGTTTCAACTATGGCCAGACGGGTCACTATGCAAAGGCTTGCCCGAAGCTCATCAACCAAGTATCAACTGCCCAGACTACCCAGCTTACCACTAACAAGGTTACGCAATAGAAAGGATGGGTGTTTGTTGTTACACGTCAAGAGGCAGAGTATCAAGATGCAGTTGTTACAGGTACATTACCCATCCTCGGGTATTATGCCTTCACTTTATTTGATTCGGGCTCTAGTCATTCATACATCTCTACAATATTTGCATAACATGCTCAACTAACATCAAAGCCCTTAGGCTACATTCTATTCGTAGCTACTCCTACCGGAGTATCTATGTTGGCCAGCTCAGCAGTGGAAAACTACGAGTTGTCAGTATCAGGACATAAATTAAGGGTGGCTCTTATCATCTTAGACATAAGTGATTTTGACATAATATTAGGTATGTACTGGTTAACAGCAAACTATGCAAGCGTAGATTGCCATAATAAAGAGGTCATATTCCCCTTTCCAATAGGAACCAAGTTTAAATTTAAGAGTTCTAATATAAAATCAGCCTTAAGAATAATTTCAGCCTTAAAAACTAAATATTTGCTCAACCATGGGGCTTGGGCATATCTAGCAAGCATGGTGGATTTACGAAACCAAAAGGATGAAATTAAGGCCATTCCTGTAATAAGAGATTTTGAAGATGTATTCCCAGAAGAGCTTTTAGGTTTACCACTTAGTCGAGAAATAGAATTCTGTATAGACCTAATTCCCGGAGCTGAATCGATATCTAAAGCACTATATAAAATGGCACCTGCAGAGTTTAAAGAACTCAAAATACAATTACAAGAATTGTTAGACAGGGGATTTATACTCCTTAGCATGTCTCCATGGGGAGCACTTGTCTTATTTGTTAAGAAAAATGATGGATCAATGCGTTTATGTATAGATTATCGGGAGTTGAATAAGTTGACAATAAAGCATAAGTATCAACTCCTACGCATTGACGACCTATTTGACCAATTATAAGGAGTCTCAGTATTCTTCAAAATATACTACGAATCGAGGAGTCTGATATACCCAAGACTGCTTTCTGAACAAGATATGGGCATTATGAATTCGTTGTGATGCCCTTTGGATTAACTAATGCCCAGCAGCCTTCGTGGACTTGATGAATAGAATTTTTAAGGACTATCTTGATAACTTCATGATCGTAGATGATATTCTGGTCTATTCAAAGTCTGAGGAAAAACATGAAAAACATTTTAGGGACATCCTTTCCATATTAAGAAATAAAAAGTTGTATGCCAAATTCTCTAAGTGCGAGTTTTGGGCACGACAAGTTGCCTACCTAAGGCATATTGTAAAACAAGAAGGAATCTCAGTGGTCCCTACTAAGATTGAAACAATTAGCAAGTGGCCTCGCCCAACAACGATCAACGAGGTACGAAACTTTCTTGGATTAGCAAGATAATATAGACGATTTGTGAAGAATTTCTCAAGTATAGCATTACCCTTAACTAACCTCACCAAGAAGAATAATCCTTTTGTCTGGAACCAAGCATGTGAACAAAGCTTCCAGGAACTAAAAGAAAGATTGACCACAGCCTCTATTCTCACTATATCTAACGGATCAGAGGGTTTAACTGTGTACAATGACGCATCAAAGAAAGGGCTTGGTTGTGTCTTTATACAACACGGAAAGGTAATAGTGTATGCTTCAAGACAACTAAAACCTTATAAACAAAACTATCATGTTCATGACTTGGAGTTAGCCGCTGTAATCTTTGCTTTAAAGATATGGACACATTACTAATGGGGAAAAGATCCAAATCTATACAGATTATAAAAGCCTTAAGTACTTCTTTACCCAAAAGGAGTTAAATATGAAGCAACGAAGATGACTAGAATTGGTCAAAGACTACGACTGTGAGATCCTCTATCATCCAGGAAAAGCTAACATTGTGGCTGATGCTCTTAGCCAAAAGTCAGCTCACATAGCAGCTCTAAGTACCATCTCCAAACACATAATGGATGACCTTGAAAGAGTTGAGATCTTACTAATATCAGAAACCATCACAACTCGAATAGCACAGCTAATTGCAAGTCCTGCTTTAAGGAAAAGGATAATTGATACACAACAAACAAATAAGTACCTAAACAAACAACTGTAGTCAGAGAATGGAGAAACCAGGGAATTCTCTATAGCCCCATACTCTGCATTCCTCTACCGTGGATGTCTATGTGTACCAGATGATGAAGAAATCAAGAAAGAACTACCGAAGGAAGCTCAAAAATCATGTTTTTCAATACATCCTGGGAGTACCAAGATGTATCAAGACTTGAAAGCACATTACTGGTGGTGTAACATGAAAAAGAATATAGCCGACTATGTAAGTAAATGGTTTGTCAACAGGTGAAAGCTCTACTACAATGACCACAAGGACTCCTCCAGCCTCTAAATGTTCCAGAATGGAAATGGGAGCATATTTCCATGGACTTCATCTCAGGACTCCCGAGAACTATTAAAGGCCACAACATGATTTGGGTGATTGTGGATCGACTCACCAAGTCGACCCACTTCCTACCCTGCAGGACTACTCATACTACGAAAGCATTAGCTCAAATGTACTTAAAAGAGATCATCCAGTTACATGGGGTCCTAGTATCAATTGTTTCAAATCGAGACCCTCGTTTTATCTCCAAGTTATGGAAAAGTTTGCAGAAAGCAATGGGCACACAACTAAATTTCAGCACAGCCTTCCATCCACAAATTGATGGCCAAACAAAATGAGTTAATCAGATCCTAGAAGACATGTTGAGGGCATGCGTTTTGGATTTTACTGAAGTGTAGGATTCGCAAATACTCCTTATAGAATTTGCTTATAATAATAGTTATCAAGCAACAATTGGTATGGCTCCCTTTGAAGCCTTATACAGAAAGAAGTACAGATCCTCTATACACTGGGATGAAGTCGGGGAGCGAACACTACTAGGGCTTGAATCGGTGCAGCAAATATTCGAGGCAATTAAGCTAATTCAGAAAAGAATGTGAACAGCTCAAAGCAGACAAAAGAGTTATGTTGATAACCGTAAAAAAAGGCTGGAATTCAAAGTAGGAGATCACATATTTCTAAAGGTAACACCAATGAAAGGCATTATGCGTTTCTGTAACACCCCAAATTTTTATATTTACATAATTTCAATAATTTTTATAATTGAGGGAATTTTTGGAATTTTTGGACTTAATTGTAATTGCGGGAATTTAATTATTGACGTTGAAATTATTTAATTTGGAAATTAATGGATTGACGTTGAAATTATTTAATTTGGAAATTATTGGATTGACGTTGAAATTATTTAATTTAGAAATTAATGGATTGACGTTAAAATTATTCAATTTGGAAATTAATGGCAGGAATTAATTTCATCTTGGAAGGAAGGGGTGTTTCAATTTAATGGTTTAATCAAAGGGAAGTTATGGAAATTGGACATTTAATATCACACAAATTTAATTTGAAATTAATTTCAAGAATTAATTTCATTTTGGAAGGGGGTTATGTCATACAAATTTAATTTGAAATTAATGTCAAGAATTAATTTTATTGTAGAAGGGGGTGAGTTAAATTCTTTGTGAATTGAAACTTTTACAGGAGAAAATGATTAAAAGTTGGAAGCAGGGTCTGATTGAAGGAAGAATTTGGATATTGGAATATTGAGGGTGGTTGTTGCTCAGGCTTCGTTAGGGAATTGAATTCAAAGATTTATTATTGAAGACTACCGCTTGGATCGATATCTGAATCTAGTACCGAGGTAAGTAATCTTACTACTAGAACTGCCCTAGGGCCAGGTAATGATAATATGATTTATTGAGGATTTATTGAGGTAAGTAATCTCATCATCAAGTTTATTGGAGATCCTGCTGAATCTGAGGATGATGAGATGCATATGTATGTTATAGAGCTATGATGAAAAAATTCATATGTGTGCTATAGAACCATGATGATGAGATGCATACGTATGCTATAGAGCTATGATGAAGAAATTTATACGTATGTTATAGAACCATGATGATGAGATGTATATGTATGTTATGAGACTAAGATGACAAGAGGTATATGTACGTTGTAGAATCATGATGATGAGATCTATATGTATGTTATAGAACCGTGTTGTGATACTTGTGATGTTGAGAATGTGATAGTGTCCTCGTTGATTAGTTAGATGCTCACCAAATATTGTGTTTCCTTCGGGATTCACCAGATATTGTGTTTCCTTTGGGATTCACTAGATATTGTGTTTCCTTCGAGATTCACCAAGGCTTGTGTTTCCTTAGGGATTCACCAAGGGTTGTGTTTCTTTAGGGATTCACTAGGGGTTGTGTCTCCTTCGGGATTCACAGGGGTCGTGTTTCCTTCGAGATTCACCAGAGGTAGTGGGCATACTTAACTACCGTAGGATAGAAATTAATTTTTCATGTATGTATGTGTCCCATGAAAACTAGAGCAGTTTACATGTTCCACAAGAGGTAGGCATCTAGAGGACATAGATGCCTAGCCTGACCCCAGTAATGGGGTTACTTACTGAGTATTTTATGCTCACCCTTTCTCATGTTTATGTTTTAGGTAAGGGTAAAGACGCGCTGGTGAATGACAAGAGGAATCCATGAACGAGCCACTGGGGACCATTTTTAATGCTTCCACTCATGTTTTAAGAGTTATTTTATGTTTTTGACTTTTGGTCTTGACATTTGGAACTTATTGTTTAAGATTTATTTTTAGACTTATTTATTTCCATGTATCATTTATGGGTACCCCATTATTTGTTTTTAATATTTGAATTTAATGAAGGACTTTTGAACTTACCTTATTTATTAGCATTTATTTCACCATAAAAGGGTGTCGTTTTAAGTTCCATGCATGCATGTATTTAGTAACGGTCTAACTTAAGTCCTTGGGGGTCGGGTCGTTATAGTTTTGGAAAGGCAAACTTAGCCCCCGCTTTATTGGATCTTTTGAAATATTGGAGCGTGTTGGCTAAGTAGCTTATCGATTGGCTTACCACCAACCCTTTCTACAATATATAATGTTTTTCATGTATCGATGCGTCGAAAATACATGTTTGACCCATCACATGTAGTAAACTATGAACCTTTACAAATAAGTGAAAACTTGGAATATGAAGAGACTCCAGCTTGCATCCTAGCAAGAGATAAGAAGTCACTTCGTAATCGGGAAATAAGTTTAGTGAAGGTTCTCTAGAGAAATCAGCAAGTAGAAGAAGCTACATGGGAACAAGAAGAAGAGATGAGGGTCAAATACCCTATCTATTAAAGAACCGAGAAACTTTCGAGGGTGAAAGTTCTCAAGGGGGAGAGAATATAATAACCCAAGTATGTATAAATATTATAGAAAATTATAAGTCGAATTTTAACTTTAAATTAATTTAAGACTAGTTAGAGGAGCAATTTTAAATTTCATATGTTAATATTAAAAATGGTACATAAATAATAAGTAAAACACACAAAACATTAGTTTGGTAATTAAACAAATAACAAAGGTAATAAAATTTCTAAGAAATAAAATAATGATGATATGGGAAGATCTTTTTTAAGTAGAAAAATCTAGTAAGTTTAAGAACAAAATAAATAAATAAAATAACTAAGAACGTTGGAGAAATATCTAGATAAGTTAAAATAATAATAATAATTAAATGGAGTTGGTTAGAAAAGAGAGAACAAGAAAATAATAATAAAAATGATAATAATAAATTAAATATAAATAAATAAATCGGTTAGTAAGATAGAGAGAGATAAATATTAAAAAAAAAAGAGAGAAGAAGATAAACACAAAAAGAAAGAAAGTCAGTTCGAGTAAAATAAAAATAATAAAAAAATTTGTGGCGGTATATAGGAGTGGTAAGAAGGAAGTTGGACAAGAAAAAGAAGAAAAAAAAAAGAGGGAGAGAATTAGAGAAAGAAAGAATTTTAGGTAAGTTATTTTACTTTTACTTTTCTCTCTCTTTAAAATTATTCTCCATTTTCATTTCCTCTCTTCTTAAAATTATTCTTCTATTTAATTTCATTCCTTTCATAAAATTAATTACTACCATTACTCACACTAATATTACTACTAATGTATGTTAAATATTAATTAATAATACTATTATTTCTACTACCACTATAGAAACTGTTATTATTATTATTGTTCTCGCTTCTACTTTTCTACTATACTATTAATATAAGGTTGTTATCTATAATATTAAATATTATCATTATTATTATTACTATTAATTCTACTACTGCTACTATTAATATCGCTACTACTATTAATAATATTGTTACTGATTTTGCAAATATTAGTATTAGTATTAGTATTGGTATTAGTATCAATACTATTATTAGTAGTATTTATTATTATTATTACTACTACCTACCTACTACTATTATTATTGTTATTATTATTACTATTGTTACTATTATTATTATTATCTTTATTACTATTGTTGTTGTTATTATTATTGCTACTACTATTCTTATCATTATTCTACTACTATGATCATTATTACTATTGTTATTATTGTTATTGCTACTACTATTCTTATCATTATTCTACTACTACTATCATCATCATTATTATTACTATTATTATTATTATTATTATTATTATTATTGTCGTTATTATTATTATTATTATTATTATTATTATTATTATTATTATTATTTTACTATTACTATTATTATACTAATACTATTATTATTATTATCATCACCAACATCATCATCATTATCAATATCGTCATCATCATTGTTAAATAATTAAGCATAGCTATATTAGTACTCTCAAAATTTAATACTTATGATTTTATAAATAACTAAGCAAGATATGTTCATCAATTTTCTTAATCCAAAAGTCTTGAAACTAGTTTCAATGATAAGTGTTCTTTATGAAATCTATAGGACCAAACCATAAGGAATAATTAGGATCCCAGCTGAGGTAAGTAGTTTATCTCACCTTATCTTTAAGTGTTTTATGATAGTGTACCTTTGTTATGTTGCATAATTATGTTATTGTTATGTTGCATTACATGTTTAAGACATGTTTCTCGACAAGGGACTCCATGCATTATGTTTGTTCATGATAATGAAATAAGATTAAATTTTATTTAGATAATGGTTATGCTTCCAGGGCTAGCTGGACATATATGGTTGCACCCCTCTAGGCCCAATTCTATGTCAAGATTATGCTAGGGACTAGCAATGTATGTATGGTTATACCCCTCTAAGCCCAATTATATGTCAAGTTTATGCTAGGGACTAGAAATGTATGTATGGTTGAACCTATCTAGTCCAATCTTACGTTTATGTTAATGGTTGATGTTGGATGCGACTCTAGCCCTACTAACTGCATGACTCGCTAATCATCAGATGGGTTAGTTTTCGCTTAAGTCCTCATTTTCCTACCAGGGCGGAGGAACTTACGTTGGAAGCGTAACTGACCACCTCATGTTATTAAAAGTATATGTTTTCGGTCCCAATCATATGTTTTCATGACATGTTGCATGTGATTGTGCATTTGGTCACTACCTTAAGTGAGAACTACTTACTGGGTATATTATATACTCATCCTTTTTTTTTTTTTTTTTTAACAGATTTTGTAGGTAAGGACAAAGCATAAGAGGCATGATTAGACGTTGCAAACTAAAGAAGTACACAAGAGAAGTTAGTTTGGCTCAGGGATTAAGTTGACCATGGTTAAGTTAGAATTAAGTGAGTATTAAGGATTATTATTATTATTATTATTAAAACAATTACTGCTATTATATTTATTATTATTATTTATTAAGTAACTACAAAGGGAATTTAAGAGCGAGTGGAAATTAGTAGGTGAAGTAAATAATAAAAGATAAAAAGAAAAAGAGAAGGAAGTGGTTCTTCTTTGGCGATGGAGGTCTTCTCTCTCAAGGAAATCTATGGAAATTTGCAGCTAACACACGAAGAAGATGAGGAAGATGAAGATCTAAGAGTTCTGAAGCAATTGAAGTAAGATTTGTTGGTGAAATTCGAGAAGGAAGTGAAGTCTGGAATAGAGGCCAATCTAAGCATATTCTGGGTTTTTTGTGAGATCTAGTTGTACAGGACCACTTAAAAGCACTAATTAATCAGGTGGAAGTCAGTGGGTAAGAAAAATCGCAAAACTGGAGAGAGCTCTGGTTTTTTAAGCGGTTTGAGCTTTCTAGGAGGAGTTAGAAGCTAAAATGGGTGAGGTGGAATAAAAGGGGGTTGCAGGAATCGTGAAGAAGGGTACCTTCTGGTTCGAGGCGATTTCTGGACAATCCAACGGTTTTTAGGTCTTTCTATCTTCAATTTGGCTGAAAATATGGAAAAACGCAGGGGACTTGCTGCCAGATTGTCTGCGTGCCTCATGGTTAAGACCGCCCCTCAACACGCCTATTGCTTCCTTCAGCACTTTCTAAGCCCATAGCATGCCCATCCTTGCCCACATGTTAGACAAGGCTTTGCGGCGTGTATAAACCCAGGGAAATGAGCTCTGAATAGTAGCGAAAGTTTTCCAAGAGCTTGACCTACCCTCGCGAAGTCTCTGCTTTGGATCCACCTTTAGCTTGTTAGTATTAAGTTTTGAGTTAGTTGGCATGTAGTAGGCATGGTGGAAAGTTAGGGTAGAGAGAACCTTTGTTGTGTAAACTTAGTAGATGATTGTATAACGTCTACTTCAGTATATATGAAAACATGTTGTGAAAGGATTCTGTATGCCTGTGTAGTGGAAGAGCAAGTTACTTATGAATTGTTATCAGTTGTACAGGTGTATCGGTTGAGTAAACCCCTTGGGTTGCATTGTTTCTATGTTAATAAGGAGAATGTTGTATAGATGAATGTATGTATCTCATGCTCTTTCGTACGGATTAAGAGGGAAATCTTGGAGAGGGTGTGACATGAAATCACCAATAAAAATCAATTGTAAAGATTCTTAGATTGCTTAAATTATATATCAAACTTTATTCCAAAATTAAGACAAACATGTGAACCTCTATATCAAAGACTCAGAAAAAATCCCCCTCCATGGAATCATTAACATACATGCATCATTAAAACCATAAAAGGTCTAGTCAAGAGTCTTCCATGTTTATCCATCATCAATCCACATGCATCACTCATTATAGAAACAGATGCATCAAATATAAGATATGGAGGCATTCTCAAACAGTGCATCAATGGTAACGACCAATTAGTTAGATATCATTCGGGTATCTGGCTAGGATCTCAAAAAAATTATTCAACCATAAAAAAATAGATTTTATCAATCATTTTATGTACCAACAAATTCCAAAGTGATTTAATCAAAAAAAGTTTTTTAATACATGTTGATTGCAAAGCAGCTACAGATGTTTTACAAAAGATGTTAAAAATCTGGTTTCTCGATAATTGTTTGCCAGATGGCAAGCAATACTTTCTTATTTTGATTTCAAATTTGAAGCTATAAAAGGAAATACAAACTCCCTTTCTGATTACCTCACTAGAGAATTTCTTCAAGGAAAGACTAAAGAAGAGAGTGACAGAGAGAAAGAAAAGAACGAATGAATTCTACTTGCATGAAAGAAGAAAAGCATGGTCGTGATCTAGAACAACAACAACGATCAACACCTCCACAAACCAAAGCCCCCTACTCTCAAGCGTTTCAATTTCTCAAAGGAGAATCATCACCCAATAATGGAGGATTGAAAAGGGAAAACTCCTCAAGCAATGCCGTTTTCAAATAAATTTCAAATTTTGGGATCTTCCATCACTTCAAGATCTTCTACCTTAACAATCAACTCTTCCCCTATCAAAATTGAGGAGTCATCCACTCCTTCAACCACTTACATCCAAGCCATTACAAACTCAAACTCCCAAAATTCAGAAATTATACCCTCAAACAAAACTTTTAATTATCGATCATCTTCATCTACTTCTTACCATAATAAAACCCAGACCTCACATATTACAACTCTTGAGCCAGAATTCATAGGTAAACCTATGCTTGAAACAATTTAAAAAACATTTCCGCCAAATTTTCATTTTATTCCAAACCATCCACAAAAACCTCGTTTATTCTATGAATTTATTCTTGTTGATACTTACTCAATTGAAATCACCCATAATAAGAATAAAGACAACCCCAATAGAATTGCCTTTTCAAAAGTTAGAATTTTTCGTGTTCTAACTCCAACAAAATGGAATCAAAGTATTTATACCGAAAAAAGATTTTCTCATCAATTTTCTCGACAAACTTACTCATACATCGATTATCAAAATGTTTGGTACAATATGTTTTGGTTAAACAATTTTAATCATTCTTGGTTCATAATGTTTGACAAAACATGTATTCAAAATTTTCCATTATGGTTTAATGATTGATGGGATATATTTGGCCTTAATGAGGCTATCCTACCACACCCAATTTTTGAAAGTTTTAAATACTTTTCAAAGAATATTTTCTCAAATTCTTTTGACTTAACTCTACGTTTTTCAAATTACTTTCACCTAACATGATCTTTTGCCGGAATTATTCAGTCACATAATCAAATGGCATTTCCCGCCTATCTTGATCATATCAAATCAAGTGGTGAGACAAATTCAACACAGTTGTTGCTTCAAAAAATATGGTGGAAAAATGGTTTTCCACCTATTCTCACAACATGAAGCCAAACCTACAAAAGAATCAACAATTTTTTATTCAAAAATCAAGACTAATGGCTGCAATGGCATAACTATCAAATGAAGAAGAGCTCAATATTATTCTTTAATAAATTTTGTCTCCATCCACTACCAGCCAAGAAGAAAATACATCGAACATTCAAGAAGAAGAGGATGACAACAAATTTGCAAATTTTATGCGTCACATCCACACGCCAACTCAATCCACTGATCCAAATAAGTAGACGACAAAATCCAATTAAAGACAAAACGTTGTAAGCGTGTCAAACTTAAATTTCAATGTATTATACAAATGTTTGGTTTTTAGACTTTAGGTGTCATATGTCCTATACTGTGTCCACCCAATGTAAAGCATGGTATGTTTCCCGTCTCTATAAAGGAGGCTTAGTATGAATCTAGGGACACAAGTTTTTCCTTCTGAATCTTTTAAGTCTTTGCCTTGAGAGAAAAACAAGATAACTTATACCTTGTGATATAAAATAAAGAGTTCTTCGTTTCTCCCACTAAATTCAAGTAAGTTCCAAGTATTTTAATATTTCCAATACCTATTTTATTTACATCAATTTTTCTTTACCGATTTTTATAATTTCAACAACTAATTTAGTCTTCTTTTATTACCTTTCAATTTACACGAAGTTTTCATCATCATTTCAAAAACACATATTATATTAAACCTTTGCCTCATCAATACCAACATGTTTATCATTCACCATAATTTTACATTCCATTCTATCATCATATCTCTCAATATATTCTTCACAATTTTCCATTCCATAAGAATCATCATTTCACTTCTCTTTTTGCCACGTGTCAGCCATGCATGCTTCCACCAACTCCATCTACTCCATATTCTTCATGCTACACATACATCACATGTCTATTTCTTCCATTTCTTCCATGCTTCATGCAAATGGTACAAAACTAAACAAAGTGAGATTTGTGATGAATATTACAAAACAATTGTAGGAATATTTCAGTTACATTGTAAACTAATGCATACAAATTTATCCCCCAAAGCTCTTAAGACTTCTCCCAAAGACTAAACTCTCCTAATGGAAATAATACGAAATACTCAAATACTTTTACTCCAAAAATGTTATCTTGGAATCAAATTACTCATAATCCCAAATGGTATTTAGAAGACGCTTTTAAACCTTCAATTGAAGATCCAAAATTAACCTCTATTATTGATAATGAAGATGGAAGTGTAGAAATACGGTTTCAATCTTCAAGATTGGAACTTCCTAGATTTTCTACTACGTATGAATCTCCTCAATCAAATACTTCTATAAATCTTCAAGGAGTACGATTTGATAATACAATAAATACCACAACCTTTTTATACAAAAGATAAGGAATCAACTTATCCCCAACTCATTCTGATATGCAAAATATTAACCAGTTAAATGTTATTTCAAAACCCTTTATAATTAACAAAAATATAATTAGATAACGAGTTTTGGTCTAACAAAAATAAACCCTTAAGGAATAAATTTTTTGAATCCTTTACCAAAACTGAACAAATTGAGATTCATGATGAATATTACGAAACAATGGAAACATTTAAAATAAATTTATATTTCTTCCATTGGATGAAATATAGAATCTATTATCAAAACCTTACATCTCTTTCATATCAAACTATTAATATTAATACCTCTCCCCCACGTGGGAAACTACAAATCCTAAAAAATGCATAACTTCTCCACATCCTCTCTTAGAAGAAATTCAATTTCAAAATAATAATGATCAAGAAGTAATAGCTTCACCTTTCAAAATGATAAATGTACCTAAAATTGGAACAAAAGTACCAACATTAAAAGATATTAAAAATATACAATTACAGAATAATTATTCTAATAAAATTTTACATATAATATCCAACCAAGTAGAAAGAATAGAATCCAAACTTGAATCTCAACATTATCCTATAAAATCACAACTCAACTGGAGAAGTGAGTGGTAGTTTTATCTCTAACTGTTGGAATTATCTCACAACCTCCCCCCCCCCCTCATTATTATTATTATTTTATCTTCTTTAATTTCATATTGGTATTTATTTTATATTAGTATCTATCTCATGTTAGTATTTCATATTAGTATTTACTCTACTTTAAATATTACAATGTATCATTTATTTAGTTCATAACCGATATGTTCGTATTCATTATATTTGTGTTAGGTTAAGAAATATATTTATGCTAATGTTTTTTTTTAAAAAAAAAAAAAAAAAAAAAAAAAAAACTCTTTGACCACGAAATCTAGAAAATTTTGGAGTCTAGTTTTCTAGAATTCTTGAGGTAAGAAGTCGATTCTTTGAGAATCCGAGATCGATCTCCAAAATGTTTTCTCTAAATAGTTAATATGTTCCTTTATGTTTACTTAATTTATCATCATGCTTTTTTAAATGATACTGGTTGATTATATGATGTTCAAATTGATATTTCTCTAAATGTTAAAATTCTTTTTTAAGTCATTTGAAAATTTCTTAAACTATATATTTTTCAATTATTTAACACTTTAAAAACTAATGTATTATTTCAAGGTCTTCTAATTTCTTTTTATCTTTCAAACAAATATGTCTATTCTTTCCTAAAAACTCTCAGACGAATCTAGAAAATATGGGAGTTCGATTTTGTAGAATTCTTGAGGTGAGAAGTTAATTCTTTAGGAGTTCAAGATCGATATCCAATATATTTTATTATATTTTTAATATGCTCTTTTACGTTTATTTAATTTGTTATTATTTTTCCTAGATAATGTTTTGCTTATATAATGTTCACATTAAATTATTTGATTTCTAATTAAAATTACTTTAAGTTCTTAAATCTTTTCTAAAACTCTTTTTAAATCACTTTAAAATTTTCTTTAAAATTACACTTTTCGTGTTTTCGAACATTTATAAATTAATATATTATTTCAAGAGGTTTCATAATCAAATTTATTTAATAACTTGGTTTTGTGACCGGTTTCCTTAAAAAATTTCCTACAATTGAATCTCGAAAATTTTGGAGTCTAATTTTTTAGAATTCTTGAGGTGGGGGATGAATATCTTTGGGAGTCACATTCAACCCCAAGAAAAAATTAATTTAGTTAATGCTTTTACAAAAAATAACCTTTATTAAAAGGTTATTCCTATGATGGATATGAAGAATTATAACAATTTCTTACATTCTTGAGGTGAGAAATTTTTCCTCAATTCTAACATAACCTAATTGATAGATTTTTTTTACTTGTTATGCGACCATTACTTCAAATATTGGAATAATAAGGGATAAAATAAGACATTGCTTTAATAAATATATATTAAAGTAAATCTCTTCAAATGGCACCTTTAACCTATCTCCTCACCTTTGCATAACCTGATAAGCAAGATATATATAAATATATCCAAAAATATCAAACCTAAGTCTTAGAGGCAATAAGAACTCAAATAACTGCATAACTATGTTTATCATATAACAAACTTTACATATATATTTAAAATCCAAGGTTCCCATAACAGATTCCACAAACATAATTACAAACGTGGGTTCTACCCTTTCCCAGCTAGTATATACATGATTACAAGACAACCAAAACTTGATATTGACCTAGCAGACTTCTTGGATTAACAGGGATCTTCCAGAAGTTATGTGGCAGACTGGCAGCTGTAAGCTAGGCACCAAAAACTCGATTGCTACCTAGGAAGTGAAAACAATCTAACACGTGAGTTCGGAAGCCCAGTGAATGACTAGTTAAATAATTAAACATACTTTAAGTATAAGAGAAACCACTATAAATCATGCAGACTTTTAGAATTTCAGGGTTATAATCATGCTCAAAATGAATAACATTGGTAAGAGCAAATCATTTCATAGATGTATCAGTAATCCCTGAAAATATATTATAGTCATTCAAATCTCATCAGGTATTCAATTTATAATGTGTACCCTTACACCGTAGTTGAGGTAGAACATGCTCAATACTCTTAACGTCAAGAACTATCGGGAATTAGAGTACATGAAACATTCCTTTACAAATCATGATCGAATATGATTTCATTTAGCATTACATAAACAACTTAGCATTTTAAATGGATAATCATAAACATGATGCTTTAAGAAAGATATTAGGAATGCTTGTCATCATTGAAATCATGCTTAAAACATTTCAACTCGTTTAAGGGAAATTCTTGCCTTAACATAGCATTAGAAACTTTAAAGAATATAGCTCATATAATAAAAATTCATGTGTTGACATACTTTAGAAACATTAGAACATATAGCTCACAAACACATTTGTCAAAGAGTTAACTTATTTCAAATGAAATCATGCATTGAAAGCATTTAAGGAAAACATCTTAAATCATTGTCACTCACTATTATTAGTTAGCTCTTAAGGGTTTATAGGCTCTTCGAACCTCTGTTTGGCCTGTAAAATAAATTAGTAACCTTTGGTTAACTTTCTAGCTAACTCTTGACTTTATTAGCTTCAAACAGACCTAGCCTTTTAAGTCCTTTGTCTTAACTTTACTTAGTTTCCACATTCTTCTTAGAGTCCACTTTTAAGTATGTTTATAGCTTAAAACCTATAACACTTCTTAAAGGACTTAACAATTGCTCACCAACTTCAAATCCTCAAAATTAGGCCAATGCCACGCTCAAGGCAGCTAGACTCATGGTTAGGCTAGATGTAGGCACTGGGACATGCACACGGCTGCTTATGTAACACCCAAAGCCTTCACAAGTTTCAATAAGCTAAAGGGTGGACGCATACTGAAGCCTTGGGAGTTATAAATTTTGGCTAAGTGTCTGCACTAGCTTTAAAGAAATTAGTAGTACTTAGAAAATTTCTAAGTGTTGGGATGCAAAAGTTGGAAGTGCAGTGGGGTAAAGTCAGAATTTTAGCTAAGTATTTGAACTATGCTTTGAACCTAGGAAGCTTGTAGGAGAAGGGCATGCATTGGCCTAGTAGGAAAGAAAGAGTAAGATTAGGTAAGTGTTGGAAGTGAGGGTTGAACGCAAGGCCCAAGGGAGAAGTAGACATTTGACAAAGTATTAGTAGGGCTCAACCATTTAAGCATGATAGGAGAAGTTCAACCCATTTCTTTTAGGTTGAATGCATACTAAGCTAAGAAACCCTACTTGAACGCATAACCATTGAGGAGTTGGAAGATTAACTAAGAACTAAGTATGTAAGGAGTAAGGTTAAACCTTGGATGAGTTCAATCCATCACTCTAAAGTTGGAAACATAGTGGAGTTGTTGGGAGCCTTGAACACATGTTTTGGCCAAGCAAGAACACACTTGGACGCATGCTAGGGCCAATCAGACTATCTTGGACACATAGTGAAAGATTTGGCTAAGTGTTGGACAACACATATGAAGGTTCAACACACCAAGTTGAATAAAACCCTAGGGAAACAAAGTGTTGGATCTCATGGAAGATCACTTTGGGATCATAACCATAATAAAGTAGGGTTGGATGCATAGTAAAAGAAAGTTGGACGTATGGTGTGAGAATTTGACTAAGTATTGGATATCTCATTGGACACATACCCTAGTAGGGAATACCTTGAACGAATGGAAGGTGTTTGGCGCATAAAAGGATGTGTGGTCACCATCTTAGATGCATAAAAGACCTCCAAGTAACCTTAATTGAACACCATGCGTTGAAGTAGAACTTACTTAGGGGGCAAGGTCAAGCTGACAGCAAGGTAGCATATATGGCTAAATCAGATGAAATGTTAACTTAGTCCAAGTAAAAAGTGGATGCCTAAGTGACAAAGTAGAGCATGCAGAGTGTTGGGCTGCCACCTCAAAGAAGAGCCATGCGTTGGACCTTGCATGGTGAGGACACATAAGATTTGTATGCAAGTAGGAGGTGGCCATATATGGAACAAGAAAAAGTTGTGTGAGATGTTGAGCTGACACCTCAAAGGGGAACCATGCGTTGGGCATTGCATGATGGTGACAAGTAGGGTTTGTATGAAAGTAGAAGGTGTCATGCTGTGATGACATGAAAAGATGATGAGGATGGCTTGAAATTGTCTTTAAATACCCCAAGGGGATTTCATTTCCCCACATAACTCAAAATTCTCTAAAGAAAGTCTCAGGAGGGAAGTGTTGGAGGAAATTAGGATCTCGAGAGGTAGGACTATGTATTGAAGGAGTCAACCATGAATTGAAAGGCAATCTAGGAGTCAGGAAGAGGATGACTAGGGATCCAATTGATCTTAAGGAAGAAACCTTGCGTCCAACATACGTGTCAGGCGTCCAAAAGTTATGTCAGGCATCCAGAAGCTGTTACAGTTGTCCAGACGAAGGGTTTAGGTGTCCAACGACTGGCCTCTGAGTGCTTGTTACTGTTTTCTTGAGACCTAGTCGTGTGCTCGAGAGTGAGGGGCAAGTTACATTTTGAAGGAATAAAGGATCTGAAGTGAGGTTGAGAGGATTTAGTAGCCAAAGTCCTTGCTAGTAAACTATGAATGGTTTTTCCTTCGGTTGTTTGTTGTGAAATTCCATATATGTATATATGGGTGGCTTTATGGGGTAAAGATATACCACACAGGATATTCAGAGGATTTGTGGATCTGGAATCTAAGCCTGTGGTGGAACTTCACATGGGATAGTCAGAAGATTTGAGGATCTAGATTCTGAGTCTGTGACGAAACTTTCACAGGATAGTCAAGAGGTCAAAGGACCTAGTTTCTGAGCCTATGGGTATGACCTTGATGGATTAAACAAGCATAAAGTCCAAGCAAACATAATCAATAAGCACTCTAATTATACTTAATTTGAGTCTAAAAGCATGCATAAAATAGTTTTACAATAAAGAGGGTTTCGTAGAAATATACTTTTGTAGAAACTCTTCAAATCCTTGCTGAACTCCATGAAATTGATCTCCAACACTCTAGTAGACTATTAAGAGAGTATTCTCTACTATTCCCAGCCTTGGATTGAGTGGTGGAAACTCTCAATTGAGTTGGAATTGAAAGGGTTTGAGAGAGATTTGAGAGTAAAAGTAAATTTTCAGAAATTTTCACTGATTTCCAATTGCATAACTTCATAAATTTGATTTATGAAGTATTTAACAAGCTTAAACATGCAAGCACTTATATAATCAGCCAATTGACATCTCAATTAGAACTAAGTGAATGGGCAAGGTGTCAAAAGATGGAAAATTCCACTACCAACATCAACTGTTGGATTTTTCCACTTTGAAAATCATTTTGCAAATTAAATTTAATTCAACTTAATTAAATTAAATCAAAATTCATTTTTCTAAAAAATGAATTTTCTAAATTTTAGTTTTGATTTAATTTAAATAATTAAGTAAATAAATTTAATTAATTAATAATTTAATATCAAATATCAAATTAATGAAATACCTAATTTCAAACATGAATCCTACTCAAGTGTTCAATATTTAAATATTATAAACTCTCTAATTTATGTTTGATTTAAATAATTAACATGTTTAATTATATCGAATATAATTATCCAAACCCTAAAATTAAATTTGAACATTTCAATTTCAAAACCCTAATTTTGAATTTTAAACACTTCAAAGTCGCATAATTTTCTAATCCAAGGTATTAATGTTTTACGAGTTAGTAGAGGGACCTTATGGACCTACAGATCATGAGCCATAATGATTTGAGATTAATCCATTAAACCCTTTAACCCGAGTTAATCAATATTTGTTAACCACAAAGACATAACACTATAGCTCGATGGTGGCACTCTTCTCACTATAGATATATCTCTGTCTACTTGATTTAACCATAATCAATAAGTCAATCCTTCACAGGTCGTTCGTATTTACAGTTGGGTCAAAATTACTATTTTATCCATGTAAATACATCTTGCTTCTTATGCTCCCACTGATCCTCTATTGAACAATTGATTTATAGTCCAACTAATAAACCATATCCCTTTTGGTCAAAAAAGGGCGGGGACTCTTTGTTCAAGACCAGGAATCAGTACTTAAGGGAACAACCTATCTGCTAACCCTAAAACGGGTACGAATGAATTTCATCTTGCAAGCCTATGTCCCTAGCTATCTATCTAGTATTATCCCCAAAATGGGAGGTTTGTTGAGTAGTACTGTCGAACTACTCTCACCTATGTAAATCAAAAGATAATCTCGAATAAATAGGAGTTCATAGTTAGCTCAGGATTAAGATCAAGTTACCCTAGGTCACCGAATTTGAAATAGTCAATTTTAACAGTAAACGATCGTTATAAAAAAAATGTGATTATTTTGTGGTCCGACCTTATGCACTCACTTAGCAACTACTCAGGGTGGACAGTAAGTGCCCCAGGAAGGTGGTATTTTCTGTTGTCACACCTTTTTCCTCGTGAAGAGGTAAGGTCGAGAGGGGGCGTGAGAGCTTAAGCATGCACACAAGGTGACGGACAACCCAGCAGCAAACCACACTCATGAGTGCCCTGGTGAGCAACATGAGCAGCAGCAACATGTGTGAGCAAGGCGTCAAGGGCGCGCTGACTAGGTGATGAGTGGTCGAGCGACTAGGCATCGAATGTGGGCGAGTGAGTGCAACCTTCGTCGCCTAGTTAGGCATTGTTGCTTGCAAAGTGGTCATGTTGCGAGTGATGGGCATACGTGAGACACCTCATTGACAACCCAACTCTCGCATGCCATTTTCAATCTTCAGCCAGCTATTTGTTTCTTCAATACCTAAGGTCTAGACCTTACTTTCAGTACTCAAAATACAAATTTCACCCATTCTAATTCAAATTTTTGGACCCCATAGACCTCTTAAATAACCTTTAAACTTATTACCTCCGAGTTGGAGCTTCTAATTCGTCCTAATTAGCACAAAATTCACCAAACTTCATAGGTTTCACGTATAAGCCTAGAATTCTAATCAACCTCGCATTTTCTTAAGTTTTTAGCATTAATCTGGTTGAATTTCTCCACCTCAATCTTTTTCTTCCCCGATCAAGCTTCAAAATGACTGCAAAATCTCCTCATTTGCACGAGTAAAATGGCTAAACCGACTTCCTCCTCACAACCCTTATTTATACCACCCGTTCCATGCTTTCTTTGCATAATAATGTGACACCTCATGCCACTAACCATTGTTTTAAGTCTTAAATTATGCCACTTAGCCCACTAATTATAATTAAGGAATTATTTTTTCTATTTTCCTCCCAAATGAAACATAAGGAAAATGGTCTTCACTTACATACCTCTCTCGACCAAAAAACCTTTCTCACGACCCAAGGCTAATCACACCTCATCGCCTTATGCCTCACCTTCCCATCGCCCAGTGCCTCACCTCCTCATCACCCAGTGCCTCACTACCTCTCGCCAACTCATGCCAACCTCTCGCCCAAGGCCTCACATGGCTTCCTCGCCTACTCCTTCTAGCCATGCTCATCTCCCTCATATGATCTTATAACCATCGCCTAGTCCTATACGTATGCTACACCTTCCTCTTCTCCTATGAAGTTCCACGCCTAGCCTCTTTTTCTTCAAATCATTCTTAAAATTTCCTTAAGTGTTTTAAACACTTAATCTTCAAGAGCATCCTAGTTTCACTTAGGCTTTTCAAGCTTAACACTTAGAAAATTCCTTCTTGTTTCCTTACTTTACTAAACTTTTTACACCTACACAACAATTGTTAAGTTTACTAAGTATCCCAAGACATTCAAGCATCAAAGTTAATTTCAAATTAAATATGCTTAGGAACTCGAGTTCTAGGGTTTACATAGCAATCGCATTTAATTTCAGATATTGCTAAGAAATCCCTTGTTAGAGGTCTTCCAAAATTAAACTTTGAAAAAGATAAAGTTTGTGATGCTTGTTAATTGGGTAAATAAACTAAGTCCTCTTTTAAACCAAAGAAAATGGTTTCTACTTGTATACCTTTGCAACTACTTCATATGGATCTCTTTAGACCTACTAGAATTGCAAGTCTGAGTAGAAAACATTATGCTTTTGTCATAGTTGATGATTTTTCAAGATTTACTTGGGTTTTATTTTATCTCATAAGGATGAGGCTTTGAAATCTTTTATTAGTATTTAAAAAAGAATTCAAAATGAAAAGGGTCTAATGATTTCAAAAATTAGAAGTGACTGTGAAGGAGAATTTGATCATGTTTCTTTTGAAAAAATTTGTGATGAAAATGGTATTTCTCATGATTTTTCCTCTTCAAGAACACCCCAACAAAATGGTGTTCTTGAAAGAAAAAATCGGCCTTTACAAGAATTAGCTACCTCTATATTGAATGAATATGATTTGCCAAAATATTTATAGGCTGAAGTTGTCAATACTGCATTTTATAGGATTAATTGAGTTTTAATAGGACCTACTTTCGATAAAAACCCTTATGAGCTTTTTAATAATAAAACTCCAACTATCAAGCATTTCAAGATCTTTGGTTGCAAATGTTTTATTTTGAAAGGAATGGGAAACTTGGAAAGTTTGAATCAAAAATTGATATTGACGTGTTTTTTTTGGGTATTTTACATGTAGTAAAGATATAGTCTTTAATAAAAGAACTATAACAACTCGTATTTTCCAATACAGCTATTATAAAAAATGTGAAAATCATAACTAAAACCAGAGGAAAGAATATCATTAGCAATGCACTAAGGCTTGAGACTATAAGTCAATATTCAACAACTAAACATAAAGTACTTAACCAATGTCTGAAGAAGAAATAATTAGTAATCACTGTGATTAACAACTAAGATGTAACGACCAAATCCTTACATATTATGATTCGACTACTACGGCATGCAGACTTAGACTTTTCTATCATGAGATGAGTTTTGGTAAAAATTTCAAAAGAACATATCTAAAATTTTATTAATTAGGTAGAAAACTATATAAAAGTTTATTTTACAAAACACCAGGATCCATAAAACATAGCATAGTGATGCATATATGCTCATAATCTTGAGTTTGATGGTTGGCCCTTTGAGCGACGTTCAGTTCTGCCACCTATGTCGTGTTCTTACTTACAAAGTCTGTAAAATAGGATGAGTATATAATATACCCAGTAAGTAGTTCTCACTTAAGGTAGTGACCAAATGCACAGTCACATGCAACATATCATGAAAACATATGATTGGGACCCAAAACATAAAATTATAATAGCATGAGGTGGTCGGTTATGCTTCCAACATAAGTTCCTCCGCCCTGGTAGGAAGATAAGGACTTAAGAGAAACTAGCCCATCTGATGATTAGCGGGTCATGTAGTCAGTAAGGCCAGAGTTGCATCCCACATCAACCATTAACATAAACGTAAGGTTGAACTAGAGGGGTGCAACCATACATACCCTGCTAGTCCCTAGCATAAATATAATGTAAGATTGGGCCTAGAGGGGTGCAACCATACATGCCCTGTTAGCCTTGGAAGCATAACCTATACCTAATTAAAACTTGATCTTAACATAATCGTGAATAAATATAATGCATGGGGTCCCTTGTCGAGAAACATGTTTTAAACATGTAATGCAACATAACAAAGGTACACTACCATAAAACACTTAAAGAGAGGGTGAGATAAACTACTTACCTCGACTGCGCTCCTAATTGTTCCTTCTTATTTGGTCTTATAGATTTTATAAAGACCACTTATGATTAAATCCAGTTTTAAGACTATTTGATTAAGGAATTTGATGAACATAACTTATTTATTTACAAAATTATGATTGTTAAATATTGAGAGTATTAGTGTAATTATGTTGAATTATTTAATGATAATGATGACGATAAAAAAAATAATATTATTAATATAATAAGAATTGTAATAGTATTATAATAATAATAATAACAACAAGAATAGTGATAATGACAATAATCATAATAATAATAGTAGTAGTAGTTATTGTATACTAATAATAATAATAGCAATAATAATATTATTATTAATAATATAGTATTAGTAATAATAATAAGAGTAATAATAATAACAATAATAATAGAAATGATAAGAATAATATAATAATAACAATAATAGTAATAATAGCAGTAATAGTGAAATGATAATAACAATAATAGTAGTAGTCGTAGTCGTAGTAGTAATAATAGTGATAGTAATTATAATATATTATTGATAATAGTAATAATAATATTATTATTTGTTTTGATAATAATAGTACTAATAATATTAGCTATAGTGATATTAATAGTATATAACATAATAATAGTAATAGTAAAAAAATTTCATACATTTTGTTCGTTATTCTTTTGATGTTTGTAATCTATAGAGAAACTTTATTACCTTAATAATATTGTTGATTTATTTTATCTTTCATGATTGAAGTTTTATAAAAGAAAAGAAAAGAAATTCTTAAATGTTAATGAATAAGAGACTTACTTAAATTCATCAACTTTCCCAAAAATAACTTGCTTTAACCTTTATTTATTTATTTATTTATTTTTATACTTAAATCTCAACCCATCTTTCCTATTTATAGGAGTGTTCCACCACCCTTCTTTTTTTTTATTTTTATTTTTTATTTTTTTTATCCAAACTGCCTCTCCTATTCTTATCTTCTTTCTTCTTTTTTTTTTTTTTTTTTTTTTTTTTTTTAATTTTCCTTCCTTTCCAAACCGACTTTCTCTCCTTTTTTTTTTCTATATTTATCTCTCTATCTTTATAACCAATTTATCTATTTATTTATTATTATTATTATTATTTTATTTATTTATTTATTTTTATTTTTTTGTTATCTCTTTTCTAACCAACTCATATTTATTTTTATTTTTTTGTTATCTCTTTTCTAACCAACTCAACTCAATTCAATTTTTATTATTTGTTGTTATTGTTATTATTATCTTAACTTATCTAGATATTTCTCAAATGTTCTTAGTTATTTTATCTATTTATTTTATTCTTAAACTTACTAGATTTTTCTACTTAAAAAATCATCCTATATCATCATTATTTCTTAGAAATTTTATTACTTTGTTATTTGTTTAATTATCAAATTAATGTTTTGTGTGTTTTCCTTATTATTTATGTACCACTTTTAATCTTAACGTATGAAATTTTAAAATTAGTATTCTCCAACTAGTCTTAGAATTAATTTTAAAATTAAAACTTATAATTTCCCATAATATTTATATACATACTTGGGTTGTTACATAAGAACAACTATGACTATCAAAGATTCGACAGAAGCCTATACTCTTAAGCCGTTGGTTAACTTCTTGAGCAATGCTAGAAGCTAATTCTTTAATCATTGTCAGAACTATCACTTGCACTTTCAACTGAAGAATATTTTGAAAAACAAAGATGAGTACAAAAATACTCAATAAGGAACTTCTACATCAAGTTCACAATACATATTAAAAACAAAACATATTGAAACATAGAAGTTTAAACTTTCAAATAAACATTTTTTTTCAGTTTTTCAGTCAAACATTTCAATACTTTCAAATAAAAACCGTTCAATCAGTCAATACTTTCAATCGAACAGAATTTTCAGTAACACAGGTCAAAAAAATCGAATATCAATCAATCAAAATAGCAGAATTTGATGATTAACAACCGACCAGAAATAACAGAAATATTGGTTAGCAAGCAATCAGAATAGAAATAACTTAAGTTATGGGCAAAGCCATGTAGGGTTTAGGGTTTAGGAGTAAACATATATGAAGTTTATTCAGACAAATGTTGAATGAAAATGAATTGATTGTCTAATAATTCTAAATCCAATAAACTATGAACCCTTGGCTATTGTCATGAATACTTGGACTTTATACTACAAGAAAAAGGAGTTCTATCGATGCCTAAATAGAGCGTCGGGAGTTAGGTCGTCGAGAGAGACAGTCTCTCCCGATGACGTAAAGGCTCGTCGAGAGTTCCGACGTCGGTTGTTAGCCATCGGGAGTTCCTGGGGAACTCCCGTTGGCTCTTCCGAAGCCCGTTAGGCGGCGTCGAGAGAGGGGTCTGGTTTAAACCATACTCCTTTTTCCCCACTCCCCTATTTTTTCACATTTTCTCAAAACCCTAACCCATCTCCCTCCCTAATCGGCGCCGCCTCCCATTTTTCCTCCTCTCCCTCTCAAATTTTTCCCTCATCGCCCCTCCTTTTCCCATTTTCCTCATTTTTCTCCACCATTCTCCCTCCCTCTCACCATTTTCCCATCCTTTTACACCTTGCCGCCCATTTTCTCCCATTTTCTCCCATCCCATTTTTCTCCCATTTCTCCCTTTACAATATAAAGTGTTTTCCCACCAACTCCTCTCCCTCCCTCTCCCATTTTCCCCCCATTTTTCTGCCACCGTCGCTCCTCCCTTCGGTCGGTAGCTGCAATCAACTGCTTGCCACCGCTGTCGTCTCCTCGCCAGTAATCTTCTCATTTTATTCTATCTTCTATATTTATTTAAATCATTATTTCACTTTTTTTTTTGAACAAATCATGCCCATTAAAATGTGTTTCAATATTGTATTCACTTTTGTTAATTCTCTGAAATTGTTGTACAAATCATGTCCATTAAAATCATGCCCATTAAAATCTTTTCTGAATTTTTTTTTGTACAAATCATGCCCATTAATATCTCATCAATTTTGCAGAATATATTTGTTTTACAATACTCTGAAATTGTTAAGAGTAATTTTATAACGAACATGTCATAATTAGAGATAAACATTATAAAATTCTAATGATATGATGTTATTTATTTGGAGCCTAAGCATGCATGATTTAACATTTCGAACTTTCCTTGAAATGAGAAAGAAAATTAGTACATAGATGTTATGTGCTATTTTTAGTATATGAACTTTTTTATAAATTAGTACATAGATGCTATGTGCTATTTTTAGAATATGAACTTTTTTATGCTTATATTTTTGTATCTAATAAATCTATAAATCTAAAAAATATAAAATAAATCTTTAGACCTCCAATTTGGTACTTAATAGTTCCCTAACACATTTAATATTTTAAAAAAGTTTAAAGAATTTACTAGACATAAAACTAAATTTTGTGTCTAATATAAAATTGAACTTTAAATTTTGTGTCCAATAGACTTGTAAATTTTAGAAGATGTTGAATAGATGAAAGACCTATATTAGACACAAAATTGAAAGCTTGGAGACGTACTAAATAAAACATTGTTTACTCGTTTTGTGTGTTTTTGATGTTCGAGAGGTTCCATGTTTGTCGTGGGGGGTGGGTAGAGTTTCATTACACACATCTTGTCCTTAAACTTCGCTATTTTGTGTATTTATGAATGTTTACGAAGTTTAATGTGTTGTGGTGGGGGAGGGGGGATTGAGATAAACCATTTTTGGGACAAATTTGAGTTTTATGTGTGTTGGTCATTCTTGAGGCGTTTTGTGTGTTTTTGATGTTCAGGAGGTTACATGTTTGTCGTGGGGGATGGGTAAAGTTTCATTACCACCTGTATTGAAGTTTGAACGTGTTGTGGATGTTTATCAATATAACATTTCAATGTTTTTGTTTTATTGTAGAATGTTGTTCGGAGATGAGCTGAGACAATTGTTGAAGATGTTGTGTTCGAGACGTGTTCTAGATGTTGTTTTGATTTTATTTCTTTTATGTATTTGTGATATGAATGTTTATGAAATTCTAGTATCGACTTCGTTTGGATATTGTAATTTTTTATTTACTTGTTATAATATAGACTTCATTTTCGTTTTTTAATTATGTGAATCTTTATTTGGTTTAATATGTTTTACAGGTTTTCAGATCAAATTTTAAAAAATTACAAACAATATATTAAATTTTAATACTCCCCACGCATATAGGATCTCCCGATGGACTTTAAAATGATGTCGGGGGTTATGGGGGAACTCCCGACGCCCTACATATGCGTCGAGAGTTCCTCTACAACTTCTGACACCATTTTAAAGTGCGTTAGGAGATCCTCTCCAAATGGGTTTCTCCTGACTAAACTCCCGACGATCGTTTATTCGTCGGGATAGGTCTCCCAACGAATTTTCCACACTTTTCCAACGAAATGTGACGTCTGGAGAAGTCAGTTTCTTGTAGTGTTATTTAGAGACATAAACTGGATCAAGTTCAAGTAAAATAGCCTAAACAGTCTATAGTACTTAGATTAGGTTGGGTACTTATTTTTTGAGATATTATTGAATATGACTCGCTTTATGATTGTTGTAAAGTGTCATAAACGATGTGATCAGTTCATTCATGTAAAGACATGTGAGTAGGGGTGTTTTAGACAATGAGATTGTGTAAGGCTGACCACGAAATAATCAATATTATGTATTAACACCTTTTACTTTTAACACTAATTCATTTTACTTCTTGATGACCTAGATAACTTGATCTGAATCCTGAGATGTCTATGAACTCCTATTTATTCGGGATTGTCCCTTGATCTGCATAGGTGAAGGTAAGCTCAGCAGCACTACTCAATATGTCTCCCATTTCAAGGATAAGACCTAGTAGATAGCTGGGCACATAGAATTTTCAAGACAGAATTCACTCCTACCCATTTAAGAGATAGTAGAAAGGTTGTTCCCCTAAGGGTTGATCCCGGGTCTTGAACAAAGAGCCATATCCTCTCGCTTGTTTGAGAGAGAATGAATTTATTGATTAAGATCCTAAATCAATTGTTCATTAGAGGAACAATGGTACTTAAGGAGAAAATATGTAACTAAGGGTAAAACGGTAATTGACCAAGCTAAGGTTACGAACAACCTGTGAAGGATCAACTTATCGATGACGGTTATATCAATTGAACATAAAATATATCTACAGTAAGAGGAGTGCAACTACAGCTATAATGGGTAGTCTCGTTAGTTAACGAATGTTGATTAACTAGGTTAAAGAGTTTGACCGATTAGTCTTGAATCGTTGGAGCCTATGATCTGTAAGTCCATTGAATCTCCTTGCTAGCTCACTACGGACAAAATTGAAGAACTAGGTGAAGTGAGAATTTGAAATGTTTAAATTTGGTCTTTAGGAAAAATTGTATTTTATATGAGATATAACTAATTAACTAATTATTTTTCCTATAATGTTTAGTCTTTGTTGTTGATTGAAATGTTCAAATTTCCTATTTGGCTCAAAGTGTAGTTAGCTTAGTGGTAATTAACATAGATTCTCACTTTTGAGGTTGGAGGTTCGATCTTCACATTTATATTTGAAATGTTTTATTTTATTTTAAATCCTCAAACTTCACATTATATATATTATAATTACTGTTGCTACTTTCATTAATCATTGGAAGTCGTTGTAGTATTGATCATTGAATAAAAATTTAAATATATATTGAAATTTTTTAATGACGTATTTTCAAACACTTGTCTACTAATACAAATTAGATTAATAGATATAGCATATGCTTATGTCTATTAAATAGCCAACATGAGTATAGTTGAACTCATATAAATCATTTAATCTTGATCAAGAGGTCTAAGGTTCAATGTTGAATAAAAAAAACTACAAAATAATTTATAAACATTTTACATGGATCTTTATTTTTTTATTTTTTATTTTTTTTAATAAAAAATTTTAATGTGAAATTAAAAAACTCCTAGAAGTTAGAGACCAAAAGCGAAGATTTTTACCGATTGAGCCCAAAATAATATATTAACTGGGGATACATATGAAAAGTAAATGAAATCCAGGCATATCCAAATTTCTTTGTTAAATTAGGACTTCCAATGTCATACTCATATTATATTATGGGAGAGTTTCAAAAATAGAAAAAATAAGGATAGCATGAAAATGTTTTAAAAATTTATTAATGTAAATGAAACAATCAACAACAAAGACTAAACATTTTAATATGTGATATAACTAATTAACAACAAAGATATAACTAAGTAAATGAAATCCAGGCATATCCAAATTAACTAATTATTTTTCCTATAACAATCAACAACGATTCTTAGGAAAAATTGTATGTATAATGTTTACAACTTAAATATTAGCATGAAAATGTTTTAAAAATTTATTAATGTGATTAATCAAAATTAGGTGTCAAAGACATTTTAATATGTGATATTAAATTATTTATTTTATTTTATTTTATTAAAATTGTTTTAATTTGTTGGGTTGTATGTCTTAAAACTCATAGTTTTGTAAATAGTAAACATATATGAAGTTGATTCAAACAAGTGTTGTTGATTGTTTAATAACTCTAAATCCAATAAATTACGAATACTTGAACTTTGTGTGGAGACATAAACTTGAACTACTTTGAGTAAAATAGCCTAAACCATCTATAGTACTTGGATTAGGTTGGGTACCTATTTCTGGAGATACTATTGAATACGGCCCGCTTTATGATTGTTACAAATGTTGTAAAGTGTCACAAACGATGTAATCAGTTTGTTCATGTAGAGACATGTATGTGGGGGTGTTCTACACTATGAGATTGTATAAGACAAACAACGAAATTGAAGAACTAGGTGAAGTAAGAATTTGAAATGTTCAAATTATGGCTTTAGGAAAATTTGTATTTTATATGAGATATAATTTACAATTAAATAATTAATTTATTAATTTATTATTTTTTAGAGTATATTTGATGATTAGCATGAAAGTGTTTTCTAAACTTGATTAATATGATTAATCAAAGCTAGGTGTCAAAATCAATTTAATATCTGATATTAAATTTGTATATTTTATTTAATTGAACTTGTTTTGATTAAATAATTTCCAAATTTTGATTTTTTTTTATAATAAAAGACTTAGTTAGTGGAAAAATTCAATTGTTGGATTTTCCCACTAAGTGGATTATGAAGAGGCACTTCCAAGGTTTGACACCAAAAGTTTACATGCTGGAAGACATGCAAGATAGGATTTTGCATGTATTTTTTCTATAAATAGTTTGGTTTTTGAATTTTGTAAAAGCTAATGCTTCTTTGACCATTGACCTAAACTCGATTAAATAAGATAAACAAATTTAAAAATTGTATTTCTCTTTTTTAATAGTAAAAAAAGTTAGTGGAAAAATCTAATTGTTGGATTTTCCTACTAACTAAGTGGACTTTGAAGTGGCACTTCCAAGTCTTGACACCCAAAGTTTACATGCTAGTGGAGTTTGAGATGGAAGGCATGCAAGATAGGATTTTGCATGTATTTTTTCTATAAATAGTTTGGTTTTTTAATTTTGTAAAAGCTAATGCTTCTTTGACCATTGACCTAAACTCGATTAAATAAAATAAAAGAATTTAAAAATTGTATTTCTCTTTTTTAATAATAAAAAAATTAGTTAGTGGAAAAATCCAATTGTTAGATTTTCTCACTAACTAAGTGACTTTTCAAGTGTTTCATGCAGTTTGACACCTAATTTTTCATGCTAATGGAGTTTGAGATGTAGGTCATGCAAGAAGAGTTGTTGCACGTGTTTTGGTTTATAAATAGTTTTTGTTTTCAAAGGCTAAAAAACTTATGCTTCCTTGAATTTTGACCATAATCTTCCACAAAATCTCTTTTGCTCTCCAAATTATTAAGTGAAATTCTCTATCTTTCACTAAAAATCTGGTCCCACAACCGTGTTTTTCAACCGGAGAATAGCGAGGATGTTATATTTAATTTAATTAAATAATTTCTAAAATATGAAAAATGTATTTCATATTTTTTTCAATTTAAAAAAAATAGTTAGTGGAAAAATCCAATTGTTGGATTTTTCTACTAACTTAGTGGGTTTTGAAGTATTTCATGAAAAACTTGATACCTAATTTTTCATGCTAATGGAGTTTGAGGTGGAGGTCATGCAAGAAGAGTTATTGCATGTGTTTTGGTTTATAAATAGTTTTTGTTTTTCAAAGGCTAAAAAATGTTTGCTTCCTTGAATTTTAACCATAATCTTCCACAAAATCTCTTTTCTCTCTGAATTATATCTAATCCTTTTGCATGCTTAATCCTAGTTTATTAATGTAATTAGAGTGTTATTGATCAATTACTTCTGCTGTGCATACTGTTTTTATCCAACTATTCAAAGTTGGAATTTTCTAGAAAAAAAAACCACATTTTTCAAGACTTTCAATCTAAATTAAGAACCCTGGAAGAATAAACCTTGAATAATAAAATTATACAAAACAACAACTAAAACTTTTTAGAAAAAGATAACAAAATTCATTTCATCTCAATCAAAAGAATTTAGAACCCATAATTCCTTTAGCAAAAACTACCTATTCAAATAAAGAGAAAGAACTTATGTTTTTTTTCTCTTGGGAGGAAAAAAAATTTAGAACAGTTCACCTTTTTTTTTCTCTTTTCGTGAAAGACTACTCAAAATAGGTTTAGGGCTTATGTGATCTTTATAAAGAAACCATGCTTGAAACCCTAAAGGCTTTTTTAAAAAAAATAATTAATTAAATAAAAAGATTTTTTAATCCTTTTTAAACAAATCTATGAGATAAACAAAATCTTTTAAATTAAAAGAAAAGAACTTTTATAGTTGTAGAGTCAATGAATGTTGTTTTTTATGAAATACATGTTACTTCAACTAAAGTTTCTGTTAGTGATGAATTAAAAAAGTAAGTTGATGTTCTAAGCATTAATGATAAAGATTCAAAAGTAGTGGCTGGTGAGACTAAAAAAGAGCCCGAGGAAACCCTTCTTCAACATTGGAGATTCTTTATTCACCATCCTCAAGAGCTGATATAGGTGATGTATCACAAGGGAATTCTCTAAGTATTGGCACAATGAGTTTTAAATGAGCATGATGGGAGATCTTAAGTTCTTTCTTAGCTTTCAAATCAAACAACTTAAAAATGAAATCTTCACTAATCAAGAAAAGTATAGAAAAGGATCTACTCAAGTGATTTAAGTTCGACAATGCAAAAATTAAAAAGACTCCAATGAGCATAACTAAAAAGCTTGATAAGGACGAGAAAGGTAAAAGCATAGATATTAAATCCCGTATAGGTATGATCATATCCTTGCTTTACTTTACTGCAAGTAGACCAGATATCATGTTTAGTATGTGCATATGTGCTAGATTTCAAGCCTATCCTCAGAATCACACTTACATGTTTTAAAAAGGAAATTTTAAATATTTGCTTGGCATTGTTGACTTGGGTTTATGGTATCCTAAGAATGCATCTTTAGATTTGATTGCTTATTCTGATATTGATTTTGCTGGTAGTTTATCTGATAGAAAGAGCACTAGTGGAACTTGTCATTTTCTAGGAAGCTCACTAGTCTCATGGTGCAGTAAAAAAACAAAAGTTCTTTTGCATTATCTACTACTGAGGTTGAATACATTGTTGTTGCTAGTTGTTGTTCTCAAGTTTTATGGATGAAACAAACCTTGCGAGATTTTGGTTTAAATTTTTAACAAATACCTATCTTTGGTGACAACACTAGTTTAATTAATTTAACAAAAAAAAAAAAAAAAAAAAAAAAAAAAAACCTATTCAGCACTCTAGGACAAAACATATAAATATTACACATCATTTTTCTTAGAGAACATGTGCAAAATGGAAATATTATGATTATATTATGCTCCTACTGGAAATCAAGTAGCAGATATTCTTACTAAAGCCTTAAATGAAGAAGCATTTTGTAAGAATAGACTTGCACTTAGCATCATCCGCATTTGATTGCTTAATTGTGGTTGATAGGATGAACTTTCTTTTTAATTTTTAATTAAGGGAGAACATTGAATTTATATTTTGTGATATGCATGAATTAAGGGATTTAGGGAAGCCAAAACTTTGTTTATTGTATCTTTTTGGTGATAATAAAATGGAAACAATATTTTTAGGTTGTAGGAGTTATTGAATAGTTTGTCATCAATAAAAAGAGGGAGATTGTTAGCTTCAGGGCTTCAATCAAACCAAGTATATTGAGTATAACAAAACTCAAGTTGTGGTACTAATGTTTTTTGTGTGTTTCAAAGTAATCATTTTGTAGAGCTCAAAAAAACGTTTCCAATACATCTTAAATTGTTCAGATCGAAGATCAAATGAAAAAGATATGAGCAAAAGAAGATTGGAAACAAATTTCAATGTGGTTGATGACATGGCAGTGATGTGGCAAACTTGGACCAACCATTAAAACGACATGTGGTGATTTGTTGAAGAGATAAGGAAAGAAAAATAATATATGAAAAGAAAAAAGAGAAAAGTGGGACCACATAAGATTACAACATGTGGCATCCTAAATCTATAAAAGAAAAAAAGAGAAAAATATGAGGGAAGTCATGAACTCCATATTCCATCTCCAAAATTCTTTATAAAATAATCTATTTTATTTTCTCTCCCCATTTATTCTCAACCATTCATTCCATTTACCCAAGATCCAATGGATGAGGCTAAACCCTTCAATTTTTTTCTAATTGAACTTCTTTGTAGCCACGTTCTTGAGGAAATAAGAAAAAATTCCAACACTCAAATTCCTTCACTGATCCATCCTTTGAGTGCCCAAAAGCTCATAATTCTCCCATTCTTTTCAATTTTTTACAAGTGTAATAATTGTGAGAAAAATTCTTGGAGTGTTGTAGAGCAAAACTTGTAAATCTTATCTACTTGAGGTGACTTTTTTATTTTAGTTTTTCATTAGGATTTTGTATAAAGGTATGGGTACACCTTAGGTTGTTGGAAAAAGAAATTGGTTAGATCCTGAACCTGTCAAAGGATCCGGGTTTCTCTTTAGCATAGGTACAAAGAAAGAGAGGGTCGTGTAGATTTTCTTCTCACCTACAAGATAATAAAAATAACCAACGAGTCTTGGAGAGTGGATATAGGCATATTGCCAAACTAATATAAATTATGTACTTCGTTTATTTTCTAATTTTAAGATTGCATGTTAGGATTATTTTGTTGTTTTGCATAATCATGATATATGTTACCAACGGTTGTTTGATGCTATTTAATTTTCTTAAATTAAAATTCACGTTTAGTTGTCATGTTTAGATTTTTAAAGTTAAAATTGGTAGACAACCCATATACATCAACCTCTAGTATCGCCATTAGATCCTACAATAATTGTGGTGATTTTGGTAATTTCACAAGGGGATAACATAAGTAAGAAGCTAAAAAAATATTTGTTATCAAAATCTAAGACAAATTTCATTTGGGTTATCTATACCATTTTCTCAAGTTTAGTGTAGCAAATATTTGTGTTTCTTGTGATTATTCTTGGCTTAAACAAAATTGGTTGTGAATTGGAAAAACGAGAATAGACTGAAAATCACGTGAATTTGGAATGGGTAGCAAAAAAATATAAATCTAACCTTGATTTTCTAAATTCCTAAATATAACAAGTACATACATATATACATATATGGATATATATGTATATGTGCATATATAGTATATATGTGGTATATCAATTATTTGATATACACAATATATAAAATATATAACTTGTATATAATTCATATACCATGACTATTATTGTGTTTTTTTCCATTTTGATATGAAGTTTGTTTTCATTCTCTTAATTTGATTTAAATAATCAAATTTACGCTTTAGCCTTAGTTGTTATGCGTAAATTTATCGGTATAGGCCGAGTCCGAAAGTCTAGAGATATAGAATACATATGAATTTAGGGTTTCTCTTCTCAGTATCTTTGTTTTTGTTTATTACACGAGTGAGTATCCTTTTCTTCGATGAATTTTATAAATCAAGATTTCAAAAAGAAATCTTGAAATTGGAATACATAATCATTAATGGCAGAGATAGAAGCTTGAGTTCGTAAACCAAGGTTGATGGGACTCAAGTCGAACCAATGGCAGCAATGACTTGAGGATGCTGGTTCAAGTGAATTGATCAGAACCCATGAGGAAGCCTATACTAAGCTTAGATGACCCATGAGAGAACTCGAAGAACCCATAATGGACCTTAAAGTGAATTTAGAGGGACCAATGAGGAGCCTTTAATGAGCTCAATGGACCCATGAAAGAGTCTAGAGTAAGCTTAGAGGACCTATGAAAGAGTTTAGGATGGGCTCAGAGGATCCATGAATAGTCTAGTTGTCACACCCCCTCCCAGATTACACTTTTAATCTAAAAGAGGATATGACCGCGATAGTTACTAGCCCTGCTGCCAGCACCTATCACCTTAGCCCTTTAATCTAAATGCCAACCTGTTAAATATTAATAATGTATGCATATGATATGCCTCCTTAAAATTCTACAAATTTTTTTATAAACACATGCATACAGCCATGATATGACATCTAAGGGAAGAAACATTCAACGATGGGCCCAAACATCTCTAACAAAGCCCTAGTCCCTCTCGAAACATGTGTACATAAATAGATCATCAACCTAAGTCTTCTTAATAAGCCGAGTCTTTAGGTGGCAAGCAGCAGTAGGATCAACCCAGAGGAATCTGAACGCTACCTGAGAAGGGAAAACACAGAAATTCCGTGAGCTTAAAGCCTAGTGAGTGACTATAAAATTATGTGACATTATGTATTACATTACTGTAAACATGTAAATATATTAATGAGTGTTTCAAGCAATTGTCTCTAAATGTAGCTTTAAACCATTCTTAGATATCATCAAACATCATTATTCCCTAGTTGAGAACAAGCCTAAATGCTCTAGCTCCCAGCGTTTATTACCGACCAAGAGACCCATACTTCAGCCTCTCATTCAGAACTGCCTACGTGCACGTGGCCATACTAAGTACCGTCATACCTTAGGTACTTCCGCTCAGATACCTTTTCAAACCTGTCCTTTAGTATCGAGCTACTAAGATGCCTTCTCAAATGTCCTTCGGTATCAAGTTGGTCAGGTTCCTTCTCAAATGTCCTTCGGTACCGGGGTATTTTGAATCATCAAGTTAAGTTCTGTTGCCTACCATCTACACAAGAACTCATTCTCTCATAGCCTTCCTCTAGGAAGCATATTTTAACATTAGAACTTAACTGTTGTAATGACTATATGACATACCTTAGCTTGTGCTACACATATACAAGTCGGGGAACATGCGTTAAGTTATTCCCAATCTATTTGTTGCTTGAGAAAGTATAAATTCATCACTAATGTCACTGTAAATTACTTGATTTTATATGCATAAGTACTAGAGACATTAATTCACTTAATCACTCACCGCTCATCAAGATCTTAATGGTTTATACGCCTCTCCTAGCTCTTCTTGGCCTAAAAGAACATAATTTCCGGTTAAACTACTTAGAATTCTTAGTAAAATACCTCAATTAATTCATTTATTAAAGGAACTTTCATCAACAAAGACAGTTTTACTGGCGAGATCCCCTTGAGCGAGGTCAGTGAGATCAACTAGAGCGAGATCAAGCTTTTCCTGGCAAACTTTCATCCTAGCGATACTCACTTTACCAGCGATACTCAGCCCAATTCCTAGCGAGATTTCTTCTATAAGTGAGATCCTCATCCCCATATCTCGCTATAACTCCCACGGTGAACTGGTTGTTTATTCATCCCAAGTAACTGTATGCTTCTGCATCGATTCCCTGTTATAAATTTAAAAATTTATAACTCAAAATCCAAAGCTCTTTTCAAGAAACTTCCTTCTACAAACTTGTTTATAATTGAGTTAATTTCTTACCTTTAAATTTCAGCTAAAACTTCCTTGTAGTTTGACCTGGAACTTTCAATCTTCACCTCAAGCCCTGATTAACCCAAGATTCTGCCTCTTCTGTACTTTCTTCACTTCTTGTTCTTCTCCTTATGCAATCTTCCTCTGGCAAGATAACCTCGCAAACTAGATTCTCTCAGTTTTTGAATGGCACCGATTTCACTAAATTTTCTCATGTCAATTGCCAAAACCATGCTTTTGAAGTTCTTCTTCCAAAAACTTCCCACTGCCTTTAGAGTTCAAGGGTTAATTGCCACGTCACCCCTCATTTAATATGTTTTTCTTTCCCTTCCATCATAATTCCTATAAACAAACATGAATTGCTACTTAGTAAATATATAATATAACATTCCTTTGGCTAAACATGCTTATCTAGGAAACCTAGAGTTTGGGGTTTACACTAGTTGTAACGACTTGACTTTCTAAGACTTATACTAGGTCGTTACTTCATACTTGCATAAATCTCAAAATGACTCTCTCATAGATTTTAACTAAATTAAACAAATCTATTTATATAAATACTTTTGAAACATCCAAATAATTGAAAATCTTTCAAAATAAATTTTATGAAGTCTGATAAATAAAAATTTCAACAATGGAACTCTAAATTCTCACATGAAGACGGGAATGTAAAACACTAAAACATGAAAACATGAGCGGGAGAATTTCTTTAGTCCCAATGGTACGGTCACGGATTCCTTCAGTCACTCGCTGGTATGCCTTTGCACTTACCTGAAAAACATAACATAAGAAAGGATGAGTATAAAATCCTAAGTAAGTAACCTCACTACTGGTGTCAGGCTAGACATCCAGGTTCTCTAGATGCCGACCTGTGGTGGGATGAACATATGCCCTTAATATTCATGGAACACATATAAATGAACATCCATACTCATCCTACCGTAGTTAAGAGTACCCACTACCTCTAGTGAATTTTGAAGGAAACACAATCTCTAGTGAATCCCGAAGGAGACACAACCTTTAGTGAATCCCGAAAGAAACACAATCTCTGGTGAATTCCGAAGGAGACACAACGTTGGTGAATCCTAAAGGAAACATAACTCTAGTGAATCCCGAAGGAAATACAACCTCTAGTGGGTATCTAACTAACGGTACATACAACAATCTCATAAATATATCATTCATCATAACATAGGCTCACAACATATACATATATCACTTCATGCTCATACATCCATAGGAGTTCATATATCACACATACTGAACTTCATGCTAACAATCACACATCGTTCATATATAATCAAAGAAACTCTTTCCCCATTCATATCTATGCAAACAACCTCAGAATCTTTAATGAAAACTTAAATTTCATTGCCTGGCACATGGGCAGTTCCAATAGTAAGATTACTTACCTCGAGTCGAAGTTCCAAGACTAGCTCAAGCAATCAAATACTAGCAGCACTCAACTTAACGTTCCCAAACTGTGTCAAAATTTCCAAAAAAATCGACCTGTTAAACTACAATTAAATTCCACACCAACTTCAATCCCGAAGCCAAAATCTAACAAGAATAGTGACGAAGAAAAGAAAATCTATGCAGCAGATCAGTGGCGGCGGACGAGTGGTGTGCTCAAATCTGGAAAGCAACAGCGACTGGTTGGAGGCAAGCAACAGCGATGGCTGGAGGCAACTGGCAGCGCAGCTACTGGACGAAAGGATGAACATCGAGGAGAAAAAATCTCAAAGGGTGGGGGCGCTTCGTGAAAACAAAAGAGAGAGAGATTTGAGGGCGAGGTTGCCGCGCGTGAGGGAAAGAGAGAGTGAGGGAAGAGATACATTCATGTGAATTTAATTCAAAATTATGAATACACGGGATGTTACATTCTTCCCATCTGTAACAACCCGACGATTAGCCTACATAATTTTGAATTTAATTTTGACAATAACTCCAAATCCATCTCTTAATTCGAATTCAAAATTAACTACTTCCCCTCTAAATTGAATTTAATTTTGACAATAACTCCAAATTAACTTCATATAACTCCAAATCCATCTATAACCATCCATCTCTTAATTCGAATTCAAAATTAACTACTTCCCCTCCAAATTGAATTTAATTTTGAGTATAACTCCAAATTAAATTCATGTGATATAAAATTCAATTTTTCCTTCAGTAAATACTGAATTAAAAAAATTATGAATACACGGGATGTTACACTAGTGGTAGCGATACAAAATCATGAAAGACAATCCATGAAAGAGTTAAGCTGAGTAGATTAAGCTTTGACGACCATTCCGGGTGGTGGAGTTGTAACTGCGAAGCATAACAACTCAACAGTTTCATGGATTAATGAGGTGTCGTTATGCAACTGGATGTTCGTTACATAAAACCAATTATATATGACCCATCAAAATCATTCATCAAAGGTATGCCAAAAGACATTTCATACTGCTCTCTACTACGTATATCCATCTCAAGTCCTTACTAACTTAAGCGTCGGAGTATCAGTGGCTAAACATCGTAAATTTACAGTGATCCAATTTTTAGCATCAATAGTTGGTGTTGTTTGTGGGAAAGATTTTCCTTGTACCTTACTGCTAAGAATCCATGTCTATACCATGAGTGATGCTATGAATCGTAAAAACTTAATGAAAGATGCCATCAATAATTTTGACCGTGATAGCCACCCAAGAAGGACACTTGTTTGAGATCAGAATGTCAAACTGATAGAGATTCGTTAGTATATGGAGAAACTTATTGATGAATATGTTGCTCTAGTGTACAAGGTGAAAGAATTGGACAAGGCTTTAAGTTGAAATCCTTGAGCTATTCATGAAAGGATTGTATCTCTAGTGGAAGTGTTCGATCGCTTATTGCTTTAATTTTGTCTTAGAATTTATAACACAGAAAAGTAGAACAGTTACATACATTAAGCAAAGTACATAGGATAAACATGGAAACTTTACCGGGAAGAATAAACATACCTTTGAGGAGCACTTTTTCAAATACACTCTAGGACTTCACAATTTACAAGATCCCTCTTCATTTGAAATCCTCAAGCAGTACCGTGACGCCTACATAAAGTCTTCCCTTCTATTCTCTCATAAGGAGTTGATTTGTGGGAACCTCATTTTGAAAGAGATAAGGAATTACTTTGTTGCAACATAGTTTTTAGAGAAACTTTTTTTCTGCAAAATCTTTGTGAGAAAGATTAGAGAGGAAGAGTGAGTTTTTCTTTTTCTATAAAAACTTATCCCTCAGAGAAAAACTTCGGCCCCCATATTTAACGTGAAGTGAGATTGATTTTAAAATAAAACCACCCACTTCATTCATTAATTAGGTCAAACCAATTTAATTTAATTAACTTAATCATTAATTACAATAATCAATAACTAACTTAAGTTAATTAATTAAATAATTAATCGATTTACAAAATTAAATATATAATATTCAATTAAATATTTGAATCTTATTCAACTATATATCTCTCTCATAACCTATAACTTTTTATATAAACCTCATTCATATTAATTTTTAGTCTATAGTTTCATTATGAATCTATTCATATTAAGTGTTATTTGAATCTCATTCAAAAACAATTAATCCCCTTTTATTATATAGTTTAATTTTGAATCTTATTAAAAAATAACTTTATATTATAATGTATCTATATGCATTATACAATTAATATTATTACCTTAATTAATTTGAACAATTCAAATTCTTTCAAAACCATACGTCCTTGTTTATTTGTTGTGAGCTAGTAGGGGAACCTAATGGGCCTACAAATTATAAGCTTCAGTGATCTGAGGTTAAGTAATTAAAATTTTTTAATTAAATTAACCAATATTCATTAACTATGGATCACTCTACTAAAAGCCTATAGCTGCACTCTTAGTAATGTAGAACATGTTGTGTCCATGGATTTAACCATTACAAGTAAATTGATCCTTTACGAGTTGTTCGTAATTACAGTTTGGTCAAATTAGTATTTTACCCATATAATTACCTCTTACTCCTTATATACCATTGATCCCTACAGTGAACAATCTATTTATGGTCCTACCATAAACCAAGTCCCTCTCGAGTCAACAAGAGGGTGGGTACTCTTTCTTCAATACCCAAAATTAGCATTTAAAAGAACTAATCATCTACTTACCCTCAAGGTGGAAAGGAGTAAATTCTATCTTGTGTAGTTTTGTTCCCAGCTCTCTATTCGGTCTCGTTCCCAAGATGGTAGAATTATTGAGTCGGCAACTCGGGCCATTCTCACCCATACAAATCCAAGGACAAGCCCTCACAAGCAAGAGTTCATATGATTGTCCCATGAAATATTAATATCTTCAGTTAACGGCGATACAAAGAGAGATTAATGATTTCGTGGTCCAGTCTTATACAAACTCATTGTATAGGATACGTCACTTGCATGTCTCCACATGAATGATTTGGATCACATCGTGTATAACTTTTACAATGTGGGTTGTATCCATAGTGTTACCAGAGCAAAGCACCCGACCTTATCCATATACTATAGACTCTTTAAGTTATTATTTAAACATTATCCACCTGTATGTTAACTACATACTGTTCAAGTCTCATGAAATAACCTTGGATTTTTACTGTAATGGTTCACTCATTATTGAATATTTAAAATATTTAACTATTATGTTGAATAACTAATTAACTATGAGACTTTAGAGCATAATTCTCGACAATTTAAGCATCCAAACCCTATCATGGTAGTTTTGCCAAGGGTGGTTAAGGAGTAACCTGAGGGGAGCCAATCAAGGAGCAGTAGGGGCAGAATCCATTGGTGCCAGTAACTTAATGCACTATTATTGTTATTTGAGACTAGGCCAAAGGAAAGGGACCAACAGATGAAGGGGTCAAAGAGTCCTAAGATAGAGGTTTACGACCAGTGGAGAGATTCACCATATGAGGAAATGACAAAAATATCATGCATTCGAACTTGAGGAAGTAACTGATTGTCAATAATTTATTTAGGACTCAAACTGTACGAGCTGGCAATCGTATAAGGAACATATGTAGAAGATCACGATTCCACCACTCACAATCTACAACCTAAAAGGTTGATCATCAGAATAGTCATACTTGGGCATAGACATGCAATAGCTCATTAACTAGAGGTAGAAAATGCAACAAGTAGGAGTAGAAGAGGTTGATAGCCAACCATGGGTAGTCGAATTACGAATGATTCAAAACTAGTTAGAGGACATGAAGCAAGTACAAGATCACAAGGGGACATGAAGCGTGCACAAGATTATGAGGGATAGTCGAGCAAGTGGAAAAATTATAGAGAACGAATTTTATTTAAGAGGTACACTACCTATAATGGCTTTGAACTTTGTACTCATAGCCCATAAAGAAGTGATAGATGTGTATCGACTTTACGAACCTAAAAAAGGCATGTCCCAAGAACAACTTTCCACTATCCAGAACATACTACTAGTAGATACAACAACAAGCCATAAGATGCTAAGTTTTATGGACACCTATTTTAGGTATAACCATTGCCTGATGCATACTTTGGATCAAAAGAAGACCTTAAAATGGTGAATCAAATGTTCGCTCATTTGATTAGTCTTATATGGAAGGTGTATGTGGATGACATGTTGGTGAAGAGTAAAAAAGAAGATCAAAATGAGCAAGATCTCACGGAGGCTTTCGACATATTGGGAAAATACAAGATGACGCTCAACCCCACTAAATGCGCCTTAGGGTAACCTTAGGAAAATTCTTTGGGTTCATGGTCAATCAACGCGGTATCGAGGTGAAACTTGAAAAGATTTGAAAAATGTTGGAGATGAAGTTTCAACGAGTGTACAGGAATAAGAAGTGCAAACAAGCGTTCGGGCTACTAAAATAGTACCTAAGATCATCCCCACTCCTTTCCAAGCTTGTCACAAGAGAAGATCTTTTCTTGTTTCTAGCGATGTCTGACACAATGGTGAGTTCAATTTTAAACAAGGACATTGAAGGCCATTAAAGGCCAATGTACTATAATAGTAAGGCCATGGTTGGAATTGAGACCAGATACCCTCTGGTGGGGAAGTTACCCTTGTCTTTGGTAACCTCTACTCGAAGATTACACCCTTACTTCCAAACATATAAGGTGATTTTGCTAATTAATGCATCACTGAGAAAGATGCTTCAAAAGCCTAAGACTTCAGAACCACTAATGAAATGGGTTATAGATAGAAGTAAGGCAAGCCGAAAAATCGGGTCAAACTAATGATGGGTGGCCAATTTTTCCATGCAAAAGGTCGGCGGTCAATTTAGTGATGGATCAAACCGATTGATTAGGTGGTAGGCCAATAAAACCTAGAATTCTGACCGAATCCCATAATTTGTTTTAAAAAAATCATGCATAAGGGTGGTGGTGGGAAAAAACGAATAGTCAATTCAAATTTAATGCTCAAAACGATGTGTACTAGTGGCTTTCTAAAAAATCACTTTGGTATTTATAAAATCATAATTTATTTTATTCTCTCTATTCTCTCCTTTCCCAACTCCCAATCATTATTATTTTTTCCTTCTTTCTTCTTTCCACTCTCTCCCTCACGAAGCCTTCCCTCTTCTCTTTCTTTTTATCCATTCCTCTTTTTCTCCATTTTCTCTTCTTTCTCTTTTCTCTCAAAGAACTCTCCCCTCTTTTTCTCTTCTTCATTTTTTTGTGTTCTCTCTTCCTTATTTCTCGCTTTTTTTTTTCCTTCTCTGCTCTCCATTTTTTATTTCTTTACTTTTCATTCTTCTCAATTGGATTTAAAAACTCGATGAAACTGTCTGTGCCACCCGTCCGTCTGATCGTGTGATCAGTGTTCTCACCCATCCCAAGACCGACAAAAATTGACCACCAGAAATCGACGTGTCGGTGGCCATGCCAATTTTTTACCAAGACCAACATCGACCGAGCAATACTCACCCATAGTTATAAAATCGAAGACTATGACATACACTTCTGCCCATTCATGTCCATTAAAGGGCAAGTTGTGGTGAACTTTATAGCTAAGATTACCCCGTAAGAGCAATTTGACGTGACGAAGGTGTGTCTGCTTGTACCTTAGACCCTTGCTTACAATGACCCTCTACGGACACCTTTTATAGATGGGTCATCCAATTTGAAAGCATGCAGAGTTTGATTACTACTAGTATCGCCAGAAAGGAGCGATCATATGATTTAAGTTCAGAGCATCTAACAATGAGACCGAGTATGAGGCGTTATTAGTAGGATAGTGGATAAGGGCAAAAATTGGAGTCACCAACCTCACAACTTTTAGAGATTTGCAGCTCATTGTGAATTGGGTGAGGGATACAACAAGCTAAAGAGTAGCGTACGACACAGTATCTAGCCTAGGTGATAAAGCTGCTAAGTTCATTTGCCAAGTACAAGATCCAAAAAATACCATGGTCAGAAAATGCCAATGTTGATTCTTCTACACGATTGGCAACGACATATGAGACGAAGTTAAGTCAGACGATATTGATGGTGATCTTAGAATTCCTGAGTATTCTAGGGGCAGAGATAATAGAGCTTAGAGAGTCATCCAAGGCCCCTAATGTTGGGAATGTCCTAAAACTCGCAGTTCATAATCATGAAAGCATATTCTATTTATTCAATAAAAGTGTTATTGAAATTAAAACTGTATTATGTTATAAAATTCAATAAACAAATCCATGGCTATAGTATGAATACTGTGACTTCATATAGAGACATAGAAAAGGATCAAGTTATAGTATATAGCCAAAAAGATCTATAAGTATATAGATGAGATTGGGTACTTCGTCCTGGAGACATTATGGATGCAACCTATTTTGTATACCGATACAAATGACGTTATCCTGAAGTCGTTCATGTGGAGACATGCGAGTGGAGGCATCCTATGAAAAAGAGTTTTACATAAGACCAGACCATGATATAGTCACTTTTCTTTATAACGATCATTTACTGCTAAAAGTGACTATTTCAATTCCTTGACCTATGGTAACTTGATCTTAATCCTGAGCTAATTATAAATTTCTGTTTATTCTAGATTATCTTTTGATTTGCATATGTGAGAGTAGTTCAACAGTACTGCTTAACAAGCCTCCCATTTTGGGGATAAGACGAAATAAATAGTTGGGGACATAGTCATGCAAGATGGAATTCACTCCTACCCGACTTCGGGTTAGCAGATAGATTGTTCTCTTAAATACTGATTCTTGGTCTTGAACAATGGGGCCTCGCCCTCTCATGATCAAGATGGTCATGGTTTATTAGTTGGACTATAAACTAATTGTTCAACAGAGGATCAGTGGGAATTTAGGAGCAAGATGTATTTACAGGGGTAAAATGATAATTTTGACCTAGTTATAAAATACGAATAATCTGTGAAGGATCGACTTACTGATTACGGTTAAATCAAGTGGATAGAAATATATCTACAGTGAGGAGAGTAAAGTTTTACAATTGAAGGAAATCAAACTAAAGAGATCCTTAAGTGAAAGCAAGATCGACCCAAATTCAAGTTTCATTGAATGTAAATTTTTACAGTACATAAAGAACAAGATATGAATTTATATATAAATTATAGCATGTTATCAAAAAGGTTTTAGAAACTTTACCTTTGAAGACTTTTCTTCAAGAATCCCTCGAACAGTATACAAACGTCTTAAATACTTTCTTCAAGAAAACTTCGATCAAGAGCATGAACACTACCATAAAGGCTTCCTTGGTATTCTTAGGTAGAGAACCCAAGAATGGTGGGCTTTAACTATTGTGGAAGGAGGGAATTTTAGTAGTAAGGAGGAAGGTTTGAGATTGTACACCAACAACTCAAAAAAACACACACATAACTTTTCTGTTGTTTTTTCAATCTTTCAATCAAGAAGAAGTCTCTTTTTCAACATACCAAATATAACAACCACCCACTTACGTGGATGGAGATAAAAGAGGGGGAAGGGAATTATAACTCCCTTCCTTATTTTTAAAAATAACATTTAGTATATATATATATATATTAAATTACATGTTATATCAATATAACATTTAACCTATAGTTTTAATATTGTATCATATCCAATATAATCTATAGTTTCTTTTCTCTCTTATATGACAAATCACATTTATATTATATTTAACAATTATGAATCCAATTCATATTAATAATATTTGAATCATATTCAAATATTTATTTCCTCTCACTAAAGATATAATGTATCAAATACATTATAATAATTATATCACAAATAATTAAAATAACTTAATTATATCACAAATAATTAAAATAACTTAATTATATCACATATAATTAAAATAACTTAATTATATCATATATAATTAAATCCCTCTATTAATTTGAACAATTCAGATTAATCCAAAAACTGATTCTCATTTAATTCTATTGAGCTATCAAAGAGACCTCACGGACCTATAGCTTGAAGCTCCAACGATACATGAATAATTAATTAAACACTTTAATTAAATTATTCACCATCTATTAACTGCCAGACACTCCATTAAAGATCGATAGCTACACTCTTCGCACTACAGATATATTTCTGTGTCCATTAGATATAACCAATCAACAGTACGATGACCCTTCACAAATTGCTCATAAGTACAGCTAGCCCAAAATTATCGTTTTTCCCTATGGTTACATCTAACTTCTTAACTACCATTAATCCCTCTAATGAACAATAGATCATAGTCCAACTACGACTAACCCCTCTCGGTCCAGGAAAGAGTGTGACGCCACATTGTTCAAGTCCCGAAATCAGCTCTTAAAGGAGCAATTCATCCACTTACCCCAACCTTGGGGAAAGAGTGAATTCCTTCTTGTGTAGCTGTGTTCCCAACTCCCCAATCAGACAAATCCCCAAAGTGGTAGGCTTGTTGAGTCGGCAATCTGGCCACTCTCACCCATACAAATAAAAGGACCACCTTCATAGGCAAGAGTTCACGACTCACTCAGGATTTAGGTCATGTTGCCTATGGTCATCCTGGGGAAATGTAAGTCTCTATTATGAACGGTGTTATATAATAAGACTAAACATTTCATAGTCTGGTCTTATACGAACTCCTTTATATAGAATATCATCGCTCACATGTCTATACATGAATAAATCGGGATCAGGTCATTTGTAGCACTTTACAACAATTGTAACACTACAAAGCAAACCATACTCGTAGTGTCACCAGAATAAGGTACCCAGCCTTATCCATCTACTACAGACCATTTAGGTTATCACTTAAACATGATCCTTAAACTTGATCCACCCGTATATCTCTACATACATGTTTAAGCTACAAGATAACCTTGGATATTAGTTTATTAGTTTATGGTTAATGTAACTAAAATATCATATATTTTATTAAATAGACAATGAGTTTGAATAAAATATCATATATTTTATTAAATAAACAATGAGTTTGTTCAATAATATTTAAAACTATAGGACCCTAGGAGATTTAGGGCATCAACCCCAACACATCTGTTGTAGGCTAAGCAATAGGAACCTATTTGCTACATGGGAAACATTTAAAAAATATGAGTTGGGAAGCCTAGTGAGTTACTAGTTAAGTATAAACATGCTTTGAAAAAGTAATCAAAACTGGAATCAAAACATGCTTTCAGAACCTCGAGAGTATAAAACATTCAAGGAAACATTTCCATAATTTTAAGACGGAGATATTAAGAAAAATTTGAGAGCTGGAAAACATGTTTAAATCTCATGAATCATAAATAATGCATAGACTTGTACCCAAAGGCAGACTCAATACACTCAACGTCGATAACCTTGGCTTATGTAGAATGAACTCAATACAATCAACGTCTATAACTCTCATACCTACACGTAAAAAAATCCCCAAAAAGGCTAAGCACCCCCGCACACGGCCCAAAGCCTATTTATATGCCAAGATGGGTTCCAAAGACCTATGTCATATCCATTATCTGAACTTCCTGGATACCTTCATCTCCTTGAGTATCAGGAGTCTTTAAATTAGGGTACATGATTCAAAGGTTCATAAAACTATACTTAAACATCAGGATACTGTAAACATATCATAGGTATCAAATCATGAATAACAAATAGCTTTCCTTAGAAACATATTTGTTTAAATCATGCTAGTAAAAATCAAGTCTCATAAACATGCGTAAGTCATAGCCTTTGTAAAGATAAATTATAGATCTTATAAACCATTTTCATCATAGTTTCAAGGTAAACACTTCATATCAAAAGAAATCATGCTTTGAAACATTCAAAGAACTCATTTTAAAACATTTTGTCATTCACTATCACTGGTTAGCTCCCAAAGATTTGTAGACTATTCCAATATTTGTTTGTCCTAAAAAAGGAATTAGAACCCTTGGTTAACCTCAAAGTAATCCTAATAGCTTTCAAAATATTTCATACTTCTTTTATTTTCTAACAAATCCTTAAATTCCTCTTAGAGTCCATACTTAGTCATTTTTAAGTTAAAAATCCATAGCACTCTAAAATGGACTCAAAATTTGCTCACCAACTTCAAATTCCAAAATCAGGCTAATGCCAAGCCCACGACAGTTAGATGCATAGCCAGAGGTAGGCGTGAGCGTTGGGACACGCGACAGACATGTTGGCATGGGCACAAGGTGTCCTGATGAGCGGTATGGGCAGCAACACATGTACAGGTTGGGTGTCGAACGCGTGCGTGGTTAGGCGTCAAACATGTGCAGACTAGGCATCGATGGTGCATATGAGTGAGGCGCATTGGCACTTTGCTTGTGTGGGTCGTGACGAGTGAGTGTGTGGGCCCGAACGATGTTAGTCGCTTAGTTGCGCATTGTTGCATGCACAGTGGGTGGGTGATGAGTGTTGAACCAGGTGCTCACCGACAGGCTACTTCCCCGTCTAGCTTCTTCAACCTTCAGCTAGCAGCCTTCTTTCAAACACCTAATTTTTAGTACACAAAACACTATTTCTAGCCAGACTAATTCAATTTTTTTTCCATAAACCTCTTAAACAACCTCTTAACTAACTTACCTCCAAATTTTAGCTTCCAATTCCTCTCAAATAGCTCAAAATTCACCAACAAGGCCACCTTAGTCTGATTGCCCAACCTCAAATTTTCTTCAAATTTCAACATCTTCTTAGCTGAATTTCACCATGGCAGCCCTTGGTCTCCTTCTCTACTGATCAAGCTCTGGTTTGGCTCTAAAATTTTCTTCTTTGCTCAAGTAAAGTGACAAACCGAGCTTCTTTTCCCAACTTATATTTATACAATCAACTGCATGTCTTCTAAGCCTAAGATTTGGATAACTCATGCCACTAGTGGTTGTCCTTAATCCCTCCTTAAGCCACCTAATTTTACCAATTAAAAATTAATTATTTCCTAATACTTATCAAATAAAAATAATGTAGATGCCCTTCACCTCAAGCACCACCCTCAGCCATATACTCCCCTCTTCATCACCTTATGCTCAACCACACCAATTCATGCTTCAATGTAAGACTCATCGACGCCTCTTCTCATGGCCTTAGCTCGCCCACACCTTGTAAACTTAATAAACTCCCACTATGAGTACCTATGGCCAATGCCTAGTTCACACACCTAGACAACACTTCCGTTCATACTTCACTCACCTCTCCACTCTTTCTAAGCTCTACATCTAACCTTATTTTCCCTAATCGTCCTTAAATTTTCTAAGTGTTTAAGAACACTCAACTCTTAAGGCAACATCAACATAATTTAACTTAGAGAAATTTTAGAGAGAAAAGTTTTAGGGTTTACAATATTATTGGTCGACCATGTAGCACGATGCCACAAGTAAAGTAGGTCATGTAATCGGTGCTAGGAATTAGCTGGTGTGCCCTAGCATTCTCTTGAGCCAATCACACGAATCATAAGTTGTGGCTATCCACAAGGTCAACCATTAACCTCATAGGACCATTACCTCTCGTGAAAGAGCTTCCTAAGTTTGCAGTGGTGGCAGTTAACTACTTCACCAAGTGGACTAAGGCGAAAACGTTGACGATAATAGCTGAGAAGAAATCATCAATTTCTTCTAGAAGAGCATAGTATGTTGGTCGGATAACAAGTGACGGATCGACAATACAACTTTCAAAAAATTTTGTAATGAGTTAACAATCAAACACTATTATCTTCTCTAATTCATTTGCAAGCCAATAGACAAGTTAAGAAGGTGAACAATATAACTAAAAAAAAATTGAAGACCACGCTTGAAGATCTGAAAGGATTATGGGTAGAAGAGCTACTGAATGTCCTATGGGCTTATCAAATGGATGACCCTTCAGACCTCGACTGGAGAGCCGTCATTCTTGTTGGAATTTAGGGCTAAAGGGATTGTTCTGATTGAGAATGAATTGTCTTCTCCAAGAGTTGAGAAATCCGTTTGAGAGGAGAATGAAAAATCCCCTAGAATTAATCTTGATAGACTGGAGGAGTATCATGAGACTGCACGTCTCTGACTGGCTGAGTATAGGGACGGATCCACGTGGAGGAGAGCGAACCATATGCCGCTCCCTTAATTGATTTAGATTAGTCATATATATCTTGTTATTTAACCTAGATTACATAAAACTTCTTTTAGTGCAATGGCATTTAATCAATCAATAATAGATAGTGCCCTCTACGTCTTCAGAGTTTGATTCCCACAAAGCATAATTTTTTTCTTTCTTTTTTTTAATGCATGCGTGAGCTTTGTTCCTTTCTATTTTTTAAGATTGTCTCTTTTAGTTTTAACTTATATATTGTTGGATTTTATGTCCTAAAACTCGTAGTTCGTAATATCATATTCTTGTTCAATAAAGCTGTTATTGAAAATTTTTAATAAAATTAAATTCTATATTCATGAATCCAATAAACTAAGGATTCGAGGCTATTAAGTTTAAGTTTGAACTTTATATAGTGACATAAATGTGGATCAAGTTCAAATATATAGCCAAAATGGTCTATAGTATATGAATAAGGTTGGGCATTTTATTCTGGGGATACTATGGATGCGGCCCATTTTGTAGTTTGTACAAACGATGTGATCCTAAACCATTCATATGGAGACATGAAAGTTGAGGCATCCTATGTAAAGAGTTTACATAAGACTGAACCATGAAATAGTCACCTTTTACGTCTAAACGTCGTTTTATGTATAAAACTGACTATTTCGTTAATTAATGACCTAGGTAACTTAATCTTAATCCTAAGTTAACTATGAACTCCTGTTCACTCGGAATTATCCTTAGATCTGAATAGGTGAGGGTAGCTCATTATCGCTGGCCCAATAAGCCTCCTATTTAAAGGGTAAGATCAGGTGGATAGCTGGGAACATAGGGTGCAAGACGGAATTCACTCCTACCCATTATAGGGATAGTAGATAGGTTGTTCCCTTTAGTACTAAATTCAGGTCTTGAACAAGGGGCTCCACCCTTTTCTTGGCCCGTGAGGGGTTCGGTTTAAAGGTTGAACCTTAAACCAATTGTTCATTAGAGAATCAGTGGAACTTAAGGAATAAGATATAGTCTTGGGGGTAAAACGGTTTTTATGACCCAACCGAGATTACGAACAACCTGTGAAGGATTAACTTACTAATCATGGTTATATCATATGGACACAAATATATTTGTAGTGAGGGGAGTGCAACTACGAGACTATAGTGGAATGACACGTTAGTTAACGAATGTTGATTAGCTCCGTTTAAAAGAGTTTAACCAGCTAATCTCGGATCGTTGGAGCCCATGATTTATAGGTTCATTAGGTTCCCCTACTATCTCGTATGGAATAAACTTAGAACAGTATGATAGAATGATTCGAATTGTTCAAATTAGATGAAGAGAAAGAAACCGACAAGTATATGTGATATAGTGGTTGGTTTTCAGTTTAGAGATACAACTTTAATGATTAAATATGATTTAAATATCAAGAATATGAATACATTCATATTTGGAAGCTCGGAAATAATGAAAATGGTCAAAGATGTAAAAAGTCAAAAAATTGACTTTTGACTTTGAAAAGTCAAATTTTGACCGGCCCTATATTCAAATGTGATTTAAATTTCGAGAAAATGAATACGGATTCATGCTCGGGAGGTCAAAATTAGTCAACATGGAAAAAATCATAAAAAGTCAAAATGTTGACTTTTTGGTCAAAATTTGACTTTGACAAAATGACCATTTTGCCCTTTGACTAAGTTAGTGGGAAAATCCAAACTTTTTGTTGGATAATTCCACTAACAAGATAGTGGGCTAGGTGTTGGCTTATAGTGGAGACATCAAGTCCACTTAGATAGTGGATTTTGAGGTGTTGGGTTTTTATGAATTTGTTTCATGCAATTTGCATGTTTTTTTCTATAAATGTGGGCTTTCAATTTGGATAGAAGACTTTTGACAATTTTGCCAAAATTAGTTTCTAATTGGGCTGGAAAAAATCACTATTTTTGAGAAATATCCAAACCCAAATCCAACCCAAAAAAATCCGTCTCCTATTTCCATCTCTTTCTCTCTCTCGGTTTCTTTATCCATCGGATCCCACAACCCGGTTTTGAGTCCAGAGGATAGTAGGCAGCTCTATTGGTTGTCCGGTTCGTGTTCAGGAGCTTCAAAGATAATATTTCAAAAAACCGTAATTAATTAATTTAGGGTTGTATGTTATTTTTGTGCAATTAGAGTAAAATTGGTCCTCAATTCTGCCGCGCATGCCTATTTTTCTATCATATATATATATTATCTAATTATCAATATTTTAAAATTTGCAGATTAACATTTTTTAATATATATTATATATATTTTTTATTAATTAATATTCCTTAATTTAAATATTACATTAATGTACTTATATTTATATAAATGCTATACTACAAATTAGTCTCTAAATTTTAAATATTGTATCTAATAAATCTAAATTTTTTCAATGTATCTTATAAGTCACAAATGTGTAACATATCCATGAACTTTCAATTTCATATTCAATATGTTTCTGACATATTCAAAATGTTTCACTTAAAATTATTTTATTGGACAAAAAAGTAATTTCTTTTTTCTAATGGAGTCTTAAAATTTCACTTTAATAAATACTAGATGTTATGTTGATTGTTCCCAAAGAATGTATAATATGACCTTTAGATACAAAGTTAAATTTTATATATGATATTACAATTAACTTTTAACATTTTTTAATATATATATGTAAGAGAGACCTACGGTTATAAGCTTGAAACTATAGTAATATATCAAATATACAATAAAAATATTTAGGGACCTATTATGCATATTTTAACGTTCAAGGACTATATCTATAGACACAAATTTATAAATACATAGGCTAAAATTTTAATCTTATATCAAATCGTGCCCCCCTAACATGAATTTTTTGACCCGCCACAGGTTGAGCACAAGAATCAAGTAGCTTAATATTACAATTTTAGGGTGCAGATACACCATTTCACGAAGATGATTTAGTTCTAAGGCGAGTTATACCCAACACCAACGATTCTACTAGTAGCACCTTGGGATCATCTTGGGAAGATTTGTATGAAATTGTTAAAGTGGTTATGCCATGTAAGTACAATTTAGCCATCATGGGTGGAAAACTGTTGCCTCATTCATCAAATGTGAGGAATCTCAAGTATTATTATTAATAATACGTTTCTTTGGTTAATTATGAAATGTATTTTTTCTTCAGCTATTTAGCTTGATCCTTTGACAATACTCAATAGAATGTTTTTCTTTGTCTATCTTATAATCAAACTTGTTTGAGTATAGGGGAAAGTAGATAGAAGGATAAGTAAACACATATTTTTAGTGATTAAAAGAAAGAATTCATTATCATTATCATTATCATCTACAGCGACAATTCAAAAATGTTAACAATGCACAAAGGCGAGAAGAATGAAAATAGAAAAACAAACAAAACAATTAAATCATGCCTGGATGGCAGGACAACCGGGGATGTCTATAAAGAAGTTCTCCAGATTGATACCATCACCTAGGTTGGTTTCCGAGCTAGGAAAAGCACAGTGCTTAGAAGCATTGCATATGTCTTGGTATATGACATTCGGAAAGTTGAAGTCCAGGTTAGGGTAGCGAGCTTTAGTTACCTAGGCTGACCAAGCAACACCAGTTTCCATGGCTGAATCTTCAAAATCAAAGTACTCTAGAGTCTCCTTGTACATGGATGGTAGGAAGGAAAGATGACCCAACTTGGAGTTGGCACCAGATAGTTCTTTCTAGAGGTTCTCTATTTTAGATTGGCCAGTAGCTAGACTGATTTGTAACTCCTCAAGTTTGGCCTAAAGAGATGAGACGGATTCTTGTGTGCGGAGAAGTGACTCAGCAAACTTAGTGTAAAGACATTGTAATTGCTCATATTCTTTCACAGCATAGAGTTTACATGGAGATGGTTGAGCTTGGAAGCCATTGGTTGAGCAACTATTATCAAACTCACATGGCTCTGTGTAATCAGCTTAGTTAGAAATATAAATGCAAAATCACAAGAGAGGTAGAAAAGCAAGTTTGCCTGGTTAGAGGTTATTTCAACCCTTGAGGGAAGGTTGACTGGGGGTGATTGTCCAAGCAACTAACGTTGTTGGAAAGGTAACTGTGAGATTTCCCCTTTCTACCTATGATATAGGTGTTGGGTTTTATGCCCTAAACTCGTGGTTGTAAATGTATAAATAAATTATTAATTTGTTGATATTTAAATAAAGTAATTTGTTATTTTATATTATATTAATGTTGCATAACTCAATCCAATAAACAAAATCCAAGGTTATTTACATAAAACTTGAACGGTATGTTGTTGACATACAATAGATTTCGTTCAAGTAATAACCTAGAGGGTCTATAGTATATGGACAAGGTTGAGTGTCTTATCTTGGTAACACTATAAATACGACCCACTTTTAAAGGTTACAAACAATGTAATCCAAATCGTTAATGTGGAGACATATGAGTGAGGGTATTCTATATTATTTTGTATAGGACTGAACCAAGAAATTATTAATCTCTCTTTATAACATTGTTGACTGAAGAGATTAATATTTCACATGATGATCATATGTAACTTGATCTCAATTTTAAATAGACTCCCATGAGGGCTCGTTCTTTGATTTGTATGGGTGAGAGTTAGAGTTGTACATCGGTCGGTCGGTGTCAGTTTTTAGAGGAAATCGGCACCAAAAACTGACCAGTCGGTTTGTATGTTTCTGGAATCGAATTGTAGGAATTATGCTTTGAAAACCGACCGATGATTGGTCGGGTTGGTCGGTTTGTTTTTTTCCCTCATCTTCTTCTTCTTTTTTCTTCCTTTCTTTTTTCCCTCCTCCTCCTTCCTCCTCTCCTATCCAAATTATAATCATTTCATTTTGTTCAAAATTTGTTGAAAATTGACAAGCATACTTGGTGTTAGTTATTTGATTAGGAACTTCAAATTTCAACCCAATCTTCCTTATTTTGTTAGATGTTGACCACAATTAAGGTTGTACATCTAATCTAGGGCTACCAACTGCTATTGGAAGTTATTTTAAAATTAATGTTTTAAACAAAAACATTGGAAAAGAACCATACATATTACATATTACATAAGTACAAAATAAGTCATAGACTCATACAAATACATATTAAGTCATGTTCTCAATTTCTTTTTCCCATACATATTGCATAAATCAAAATCTGAAAGATATAACATCTAGCCACCAAACAAGATAGGAAATACATATTACATACTACATTAACATAAGTCCAAAATAACATAAGAAATACACACCATGACATCACATAACAGAAGTCCAAATGAAAAAAGGAAATACATAACAAGTCCTAATTAAAAAGGAAAAATACATAAGTCCAAATTAAAATTCAATCTAAGAAGTCAAAGTCGAAAAGTTTTCAATATCTTCAATGTCTTTTTCTTCATCCATGATCATTCTGAATCCTACAAAATTAACAAATATACTAAAATAATAATAATAAGTCAATATTGTTTATGATTTCTCAATTTTTATCTTAATAATTGTAAAAAAAAAAAAAAAAAAAAAAAAGGTAAAACCAACACAATACCTTCTTCAACTGTTGAATCTTCCTCCAATTGTTTGTAAAGATCAATATCTATCGATTTAGAACTGAGCCAATTTTGAGTACATGTAAGAGCCTTGACTGTTCTAGGAGCCAATGAAGAACATGATGAGTCGACTATACGTCCTTCAGTACTAAAATCAGACTCAGATGCTATCGTCGATATTAGGATTGCCAATATATCTTTACTTAGTGCACTAAGAATCTCAAACCGATGACTATTATGCTTCCACCAATTAAGTATGTCAAAGGTTGGATCATTCTTAACAAGAGCTTCAAGCAAATACATATTAAGTTCATTCACCTTATCAAAATGGGTTGCGTCAACACTTGAGAATCTTGAAGCAAATCCATACTTTTCCTCTACACCCATTGTTTGAATCAGAATCCCATCCCTAGCCATATTAGCAAATGTACTATCATTCTCATTCCCACAAAAAGATGATGAACTGTATGCATTGAAGAGCCTCCTAAAAACATTACCCCTACTTTATTTGTCATAATTTTAGCTTCAGTTGGCTCTAACAACTTGTTGAAACAATATGATAAAAACCTTAACTTATATCATGGATCAACACAACAGCTATGAGCAACGTTGCAACGCTGCCCATATTGCTACTCTAGTTTATTGTATTTTTCCTCTATGTTTCTCGACATTGTAAACATTGTATATATTTGTAAGTTTTTTTTCTCATTGAAGTTTTAGTCCAAGTGGGAGATTGTTGGGAAATGTCCTAAAATTCGTAGTTCGTAAATTTCATGTTAAACATTTTATTTATCGATAAAATATTATTGAGTATTTTATTCAATAAAATTGTTGATATTGCATTCTATCTTGAAAATTCAGTAAACGAATCCACGTCTATAGTATGAATACTTTAACTCGAAATTTACGAACGGTGAGTTTTAGGACATTTTCCAACAACAGCAACATACAATAGCAAATTGGTCTTCTCGTTATTTACCCAATATTTATCAAAATTAGCCTCCATGCTCTTAGCCACATTCACAAGAGTTGGATTTTCATTATCCATAGAATTTTCTTTTATGCAATTATGAATGGTGCTAATTTGGTGGAAAATCACATTGGAAGTACTATTCAAAGAGCTTGAAATTTTTAAAGTGACATTGTAAAACATTTCCAAAAACCTAACCAACATCCGAGCATTCTCCGAATCATCTTTGGTAGGTTGGCATTCACCCGCAAAAGTGGGTTCTTCATCCTTCAATCTATCAAATACTTTTTCAAACTTAGTAGCCGTATTAACCATCATATACGTAGAGTTCCATCTAGTGCTAATGTCAAGGCACATTAAACTCTTACAAACAATCTTTTCAATTTCAATACACTTCTTAAATTTCATAGCTCATGTAGGAGAAGACCTCACAAATCTAATGGCATTGCAAATTCTACTAATGCACTCATAATGCTCCTTAAATGCATCACAAATAATAAGATTCAATATATGAGCACAACATCTAATATGCAAAAAATCACCTTTCAATAACAACCCACTACAAAATCTCTTAACAAGATAAGCCACAACTATATCATTTGAGCTTTTGTCAACAATCAAAGTCATAACTTTATCAATACCCCAACTCTTTAAATTCAATGGTCCTACCTATGTTTTCACCTATATGATTTTCAATGGTAGTAAAACTAAGAATCCTCTTATGTAAATTCCACTCAGAATCAATGAAATGGGTAGTTAACACCATATAATTCATGTTTTATCTAGAAGTCTAACAGTCAGTAGTGAGAGAAACCCTATATTGTTGTGTCTTAAACATGTCTTTCAACCTTTTTTTCTCACTAACATAAATCTTAAGCACATTCCTAGCCATGGTTACTCGTGATGGAATAAGAAACTCGGGCTCATACAATGCAATCGATTTGTTTATGAATCTTTGAAAATCAATGCCCTCCACAAACCTAAAAGGTAACTCATCTAAAATCACCATCACAGCAAGGGCTCTTTGACAACTCTCCAAACTAAAGGACTCAAAAACAAGTTTCGAATAAGATTCACCAATAGCTTCTTTGGGTTTAAATATCAATTGTGCTTGTCCTGGTTCTCTCTTTCTCTGATATGAATATTTTTTACAACTTGCTAAATGGTTTTTCAAGGTTCCAGTCCTATTTCGTTTAAAATGACAAGCATACTTTATCCCACAATATTTACATTTAGCATAAGGGTCATCAGGATCACAATCATTAATTTTCTCAAAATGGTCCCAGACAATAGAGGTTTTAGTATTCTTACGCTTCTTTGTTGGACTACTTGATTTTGCTTTGATTATGACTGGAACCTCTACTAGATCCTGATCCTAAACTGTTGCTAAATTTTCTGGTGTATCCATATCTACCCTATAAAACAAACATTTTCAAAATTTCTTAGAAAAATACAACATTAAAATTTATTTTAAAGGTAAAATTACCAGTATGTCCTCAATTAACCTTACACAACATCACGGTTAAAACAGTCTAATCAGTCCATATCATGCAATTAACAGTCCAATCAATTTAAAATAAACAGTCCCATCATCATCATGCAGAGGGGGATAACTGGTTCAAAGGCAAACCAGTAGAAAGACACTTACCTTAGATTGAAATTCAAAAACTAATCCAAGAAATCAATCTCCAATAGAAACTAGAATTAATGTCCCTAACATAGAGATACTGTTGGGGATGATGCTTTAAACTCTCATGTCCTATAGTTTGTAAACACGGTTTTGAACAAACGCTTGTGATGTATAATATATGATATTTTATTCACTTTTATCTATGAACATGGGATGTTTTATTTGCTTTACTACAAACCAATAAATTAAGATCTCTGGTCGTAGTTTGTAACTTAAGCATGTATGTGGAGACATACATATGGATCATGTCTTAAGTGATAACCAAAATGGTTTGTAGTATATAGATATAGGGGGGAAACCTTATCCTGGTAACACTACGGATGTGGTCCGCTTTCTAGAATAATTATTGTGACTTGCTACAGATGGTCTGATCCTGATCATTCATGTGAGGACATTCAAGCGGGAGCGTCCTATACAAAGAGTTTGTATAAGACCGAACTACGAAGTGTTATAGTCTCGTTATATAACGTCGTTCATGACAGAGACTTCACTTCACTAGGATGACCATAAGTAACATGACCTCAATCATGAGTGAGATGGGAACTCCTGCCTTTGAGGGCAGTCTTTTGATTTACATGGGTGCAAGTGGCCAGATCGCTGACTCAAGCCTAACACTTTGGGGATTTGTTTGATTTGGGAGCTGAGAACTCAGCTACACAAGATGGAATTCATCCTTCCTCGAAGTAGGGGTAAATAGATAGATTTCTTCCTTAAGGGCTGATTCCGGAGATTTGAAAGATGTGGTGCCACACACCTTCTCATGGCCTGAGAGGTGTCCACACATAGTAGGACTATGTTGTATTGTTCATTAGAGGGATCAGTGGTACTTAAGGAATTAGATGTAACTACATGGGCAAAACGGTATATTGGCCCAACTGTACTTACGAGCATCTATGAAGTGGTTATCGTACTGTTGATTGGTTATATCTAACGGACACAAAAATATATCTATGGTGAGAAGAGTGCAGTTGTCGATCTTTAGTAGAATGACTGACAGTTAACGGATGGTGGATCTCATGACTAAAGAGCTTAATCAACTATTCACGTACTGTTGGAGCTTCGAGCCATAGGTTTATAGGGTTCCCTTGGTAGCTCAATGGATTCAAGTTGAGAATTAATTTTTGGGTCAGTTTGAAGTATTCAAATTGGCAAGAGGGAGTTTGATTATATATGGTATGATTGAACTAGTTGATTATATATGATATGGTTAACTTTATGTATGAGATACATTAATTGGAGGAAAATGATATAAATATGATTTATATCTAGTGAAGGAGAAAAGACCATGGTTAATGTATTACATATGATGTGATATTAAGCCATAGGTTAATGAATATAATATAATTATATTTATTATTTATTTTTGGACAATTATAGGAATTGTGTCGACATTTTCTCCGTAATCGTGTGATAGTGGGAGGTTGCTTTCAGTTTTCGTAACTGAAGAATAAAATGAAAATCATTTTCATTTTTACAAGAGGTCAGTCATTCGCTCAGGTCTTGGTGTATACAGCCTATCGCATAGTAAACGAAGAGCCTACACGATAGCTCAACATTTTTAAACAATCGTATACATGTGCACAACTTACTAAACGATCGCATAGGATTTGCTAAATGATTGTCTAGCCTTTTCCTAAACGATCACGTGTTCGAGCATTTACTAAACGAACGTCTACGTTCATGGCCTATTTACTAAACTATCGTGTACCACTTCCTAAACAATCAAGCATCGTCTATACGATAGACACTTAACTTCTCCCACCTGCTTGGTTGTGGTATACGATCTTCTCTTCCTCCTTCCCTCTACCAAATCCAACAGAGCCCACACCTCCTAGATTCTCACACCGAGAATACCGAGGGTTCTAAGTGCTGATGTCCTACCTACTGCTGTGTTTGTGTGGAGTCCGTTCGTGAGTAGACGACCAGGTTTTGGTGGACGTTTACTTGGACATTCTCAGCAAGAGCGAGAGGAGGAGTCCTTGTACGAGAACGAGTTTTAAGGCGAAGAAGGGTTCTTCAACTGGTATGTTTTCGTTCACTTTATTATTAAAGTTTCAAAGCATGTCTGTAATTGGTTGTTAAAAGCATATCTATTTTGTTAGATTGTGAATGCGGTAATTTTGTCACAATGAGTTTGGAATGATCTTGCTTCCACTCAAAGGTACTCTTTGATGAGAGTTTCTTCAGACAAACCATTCAATTTCATCCCAAATACCTAAATTTTATATCAACCAATTTAAATTCTTTCTAAAGCTCTCCAATAATTTACCAAACACTTAATTTGCTCCAAATTTCGCTCAATGATTCAAATTGATATATAAACCATAATTTAGGATTTAAAATCTAATTTCCTACATTTATAACTAAACTAAAAAGTTCCATAGTCTTAATACTCACCACAATTATGACAAAAATGACTCTAAACGTGCTGGACAACGACTTCAAAACCTCTCAAATCTTCAATCTAACCCTGAAACCTTATGGGTATTAACCAATCGAAACCAAAAATTAATGGACATTTGAATTACTCTAAGAAATTTTCAAAGATTTTGCCAACAAGAGCGATACTCAACTGGTACAATGTTCATACTATCAATCTCGTGGTTTGAGGTTCAATTCCCCCACCCCATCTTTAATTACAATACCTCTTCAAAAAAAAATCAAAGATTTTACCAAAAACTGGAACACTTGCAAATCTGTCAAAATAGCCGAATTTCGACGTCTGCAACGACGAAAACTGAGACGCACGAAGGGAAGGGTGACAAGCGACGACAGAAATGTGTGACCGAGGTTTGTCAATGACGACTCTCGGTGCAGTGGCTAGAAAAAGTGTCGGGTGGAGAACAGCGATGGCTGGAGGGAATCGGAGTTTCACGAAGAGAAGATGGGGAGATGGAATCGAGACATGTTATAAGGGAGAGAGAGAAATTTTTTTTTTTTTTGGTCTTTTTAACTGGGTGGTTTACAAATATAGGTAGTGTGCATATATATATATACCCCAACCTAACTCATTTTTCTTTTTTAAATTCCAAATTCCTTTTTAAACTCCAAAATCCCAATTCCTTTTTTTAAAAAAACCAAAAAAAAATTATCGGTAAAATTAAAATAATATGGTAGTTTTAAAAACTATTTATAAAAATATTGTACTTTTGAAATTATTTAGAAAAATATTGTTGTTTTTTTTAAATAGGTCGAGGGTTCAAAATTCGACCTTTGAACCCTTGGCCTTTACCCTTTTTTTTTTCTTTTTAATAATTTAGACATCCAACCTTTGTGTTTCTTCTTTTTTTTTTACCTTTTCAACATTTGACCTTTGTGTTTCTTTCCTTTTTTTAAAAAAAAAAATTCTATTTTATAAAAACAATTTCTAAAAATATTTTATTATTTTATTATTTTATTTAAACTCTAAAAATAATAAATTTTAAAAATAATATCTCATAAAAATTTAAAAAAAAAGTGTAAATTAAAATATCTCATTTATATAAAAATAATTACAAAAATCAATGTTTCCCACAAAGCGGATGTCGTCGATTTCAAGCTGATTGTCGTCGTCGACTTCGAATTTGAGGTTGCTCTGGTTCTTCTTGATGTTACTCTGGTTCTTTTTTATATTACTCTGGTACCTTTGTGGACGCTTCATGATATAAATATTCATTATGCTCTCCACGACCCCGACCATGTCCATGCACGTATGAAGATGAAGGACCAGCCTCTGAGTCATAGTGTCCTAAACTAAATGCTGGCATCATCATCATTGGACTAACGTAATCAGTTTGACTCTGCATCTGCATCACAGGGGGCAACTCTTCCACATTATGGTCAACCTCAGCAAACTCATCCTCTTTCCGTATAGGTCTTCTACGTCTAGGAGCTGGTGGAGGAACAATAGGTATATTGTACATATAATGTATCTTCTCCATATAGCTTTGGTTGTCACTACATATAGTAAGAACCTGGTTCAGATCATTCGCAACATCACGGAGTCTACTGTTGTTCGATCTCTGTGAATTATAAAAAAATTAAATAATATTTAAAATAAATTTAAATTAAAAATAATTAGATAATATTTATTCATTTACCAGATGACCCACAGCTGCTCTCGGACGAGCGACATAGTGCCTTATGATATTATTATACCAATGAATGTAGTCTTGAGTGACATCTTTGTCAAACTGTTCAATAGAAACCCCTACTACAATAAACCTTGCACGATAGTTCCATCGCACTACCAAATGTGCAATATTTTCGAACCAATTTACAGTTCTTAAGTCGATATCATGCAGTAAGGGTTCAGTATTACAAGGCGATGAGACATCCTACTGAAAACTGAATTGTCTCATCACCCTGTCAAGAAGATGTCACTCACCAATGTTAAAACATATGAGAGGACTCATTGTCCGTCATATGTTTTGACCATTCGTACAAAAATTGGGCAAAGTATGCATAATAATTTGTACGGCTCCCAAATAACCTGAAACACAAAATATTATAGTGGAGAACATTAAAGACAAATACAATAAAAATGTGTATAAAATAATCAATTAAGTTCAGTGTAATGTACCTGATCAGGTTGAAGCAGATCAAACATGTATCTGTACTGGCTGACTACATGTGTGGTTGTCCTCGTCACACAAAATTTATCTCTCCACCTAAATTTTTAATTGATAATTTAGAATCTAAATTAACTAGATCAATGATATAAAAATTAAATTGAATTAAAACAATATACCGAGAATCGTAGGCTCGTCCAGCTAACTGAGCGTCATTAACATGTTGTAGCTGTGGAGACATTGTTGGAAATCGCTCCCAAACCCATAGTTGCAAAAGTATGAGTGACCCAGCTATTTCTCGAACCTCAGGTCTTGTTGCTTTGCATAGTTGTCTATACAACCATGCTAAACATGCTCCACTCCACAAATACTACCCCGCATCATAGAGGTTAGCTAATAGTGGCAGGAACATCAAGTAAACAAAATGACTTGATTTGTAGGAAAACAGACTTCCACGCATCATTTGTAGTATATATGCTCACGCATATCTTATGATGGTTTCCTCGTCTGCATCATGAGCTCACAGAATTGTGTTCCTAACCATATCAAACTTAACCTCGATTCTTTAATTATGTCGGCATGTGGGGTCACACCAAGGTACAGTTGACAAACTTGTGACTAGTCATCGTACATCACTCCGGTTGCCGGCTCACCGTCAACAGGTAACCCCAAGAACACTTCTATGTCTTGTAGAGTGGTAGTGCACTCTCCAACACACATATGAAATGTATGCGTCTCAGGCCTCCATCTCTCGACCAAGGTTGTGATCAGATGCTAGTCCAACAAAATAAATCCCAATCTGGAAACCTCATAGAATCCAGATGTGCGCAGTAGCGATAGTATTCGAGGGTGGAGTGGGATAATGTGCTGAGAACTGCCTCTCGACGCCTGCAAGATATTTCTCCAGTAGTACGATCTCACCATACAACAGCTGATCGATGAATGGACTGGTCATACAAAACATCAGGATCAACAGGTTCTGGGTTTAAAGCCATGATCTGAAAGAAAAAAAATATGTATTTCTCAATTAGAAGAATAATGTACAACTTAATTAACTTAATTAAATAATGTACAACTTAATTAAAAGAATAATGTACAACTTAACTAAAAGAATAAAATTGTACCCTTCATCGTGTACTTCCACTATGCGATCGTGTAGTAAAGCTTAGCGATCGTGTAGCATTTGGTATACGATCGTATAGTAAAAAGTATGCGATCATGTAGGTTTTGAGAAGGCGATTGTCTAATTGTAATAGCTAAGCGATCGTGTAGGAGTTTGTGGGCGATCGTGTAGTAGGGAGCTCTCAAAGGCCATCGCAGCGTGCCACTCATCATCTACTTCCACTAGGCGATCGTGTAGTAAAGCTCAGCGATCGTGTAGCAATTGGTATATGATCGTATAGTAAAAGGTATATGATCGTATAGGTTCTGAGAAGGCGATCGTGTAATAGTAATAGTTAAGCGATCGTGTAGGATTTTGTGGCTGATCATAGAGGATTTAGTAGCGATCATTTAATCATACTGAGCGATCGTGGAGAGAATGTAAACGATCGTTCCAGCGAGATTTGTAACTTTCCAGCGAGATTTATGACTTTTCCAGCGAGATTTGTAACTTTCCAGCGAGATTTGCATTCTTAGCGAGATCCTCTTCTTCCTTTACTCACTCTCGCTCTCGCTCATTTTCTTATCTCTCGCTCACTCTCGCTCATTTTCTTATCTCTCACTCGCTCTCGCTCACTATGGTGAGCTGCCTGCTTAATCTTCCCAAGCAGCTGTCTGCTTACACACCGATTCCCTATTCCAACTTCAAAAATTCATAATTCAAAATCCAGAAATATTTTTAAGAAAATTTCTTCACTCAATATTTTCTTATCTCTCGCTCACTATCGTCTAGCATTCAACGTCTATCGCCTAGCGCTGATGCCGATCGTGCAATGCCAATGCCTCATCGCTTAACGCTATCGTCCAACATATAGCGCTATCGTTTAGCGAGATCCTTCGTATTGTCTAGCACCTAGCGCTTATCGTTTAGCTCAATCGTTTAGCAAACGATCTCGCTGATCTTACTCTCAGCGATTTCGCTAATCTCGCTCTCAACGATCTCGCTTTCAAATTTTCTCATCTTTCCTTACAGATCTTCTTTAGTTTTCGACAGGTCGAGGGTTAAACCCTCGTCCTCTTCTCAATTTTCTTTAAGTCGAGGGTCAAACCCTTGATCTCTTCTTTAATTTTCGACAGGTCGAGGGTTGAACCCTCAACAAAATATTTTAAACTAATTCCCTGCCTCAAAATCTCCAAAACAACTATAGATTTCTAAATAGTTTCAAAACCACTATATTCCCCTAAATAGTTTTCGTAATCACAATATTTAAATTTTTTTTAAAAAAAAAAAAAAAAAAAAAAAACTCCTTTTTTATACACCCCAAATAAATATGGAAAAATTTTATAAAAAAATCCAATATCCTAATATCCCAAATCGTTTCCAAAATATTTTAAATCGTCCAACTCTTAATAAAAATTGAATTAATATAATAATCCAATTTTAACCATAAACCAAATAAAATCCCAATTCATCCCCAAAATGATTAAATTGAAATTTATTTAGCAAAAATCTCAAATTACAATCTATCCAAACAATTCAAGATAAATTAATGATAATTATACACGATAATTCAGGGTGTTACATGTTTTTCTTGAAAAAACTTATCAATCTATTGCACTATCTTGCTCTCATATTTACAGAGAAATAGTTCTCTGACAAAAAAAAAAAATCCTTCTCTAAACTTCCAATTGGATCCTACCATCCTTGTTCCAAAGAGAATAGCAGAGAAGATCGGTGGTTGTGTCTTGCTTGGAGCTTCAAGAATTGGTTTGTTTGGTCGTGTTATTTTCATTCAAGATTGGGAGAAGATTTGAAGAAGAGTTTCTTCAAAATTTTGTTACTCTTCTTCCTTAACAATTTTGTAAAAGCATGCTTAACTTCATAATTGTTATTTGTTCCGTAAAATTTTTCAGTAACAAAATTGGGTAAAAACTATTAAATGCTTCCGCTACCGGATTCAATCCCCTCATCGATATCACGGAAAAATCCATATTTCACCTAATATTTCATGTCATGGTGGTCGACATAGTGAAATGTCAATCAAAATGTTGACATGTCGATTGAAATTATGAACTATAATTTTTATGGAGTGATCCATAGTTAATGAATGTTGATTAATTTAATTAAAGAGTTTAATTAATTAATCTTGTACCATTGGAGCTTCTAATCTTTAGGTCCATTAGGTCCTCCTGCTAGCTCACTGGTAAGGAATATTTAATTTTGGAAGAATTTGAACGGTTCAAATTATAAGGGAATTTAAATTGATTGTATATGTCACAACTAATATAATATATGAAGATACATTACATCATGCAGTTAATTTCAAATGAGATTCAAAATTAAACTATATAATATATGAGAGAATGTTGTATTTAAATAAGATTCAAATATTGAATACTATGAATGGGATTCATATTATAACTATAGGTTAAATTTAATATGAATGAGATTCATATTAAAACTATATGTTAAATTTAATATGAATGAGATTTATATTAAAATTATATATTAAATTTAATATGAATGGGATTGATATTAAAACAATAGTATATGAGAGAAAAATATATTTGAATATGATTCAAATGTAATATTAATTAAATATATGATATTTATTTGATTAATATGTATTTATTTTAATTAAATTAAATATGATTTAATTTAATTAAAAATTAACTCCCCTATAATTATAGGGGAGTGAACTTGGGTGAATGTGAGGGAGGGGAGTTATCTTCCTTCTTACTGCAAATAGAATGATTTTGTATTGGAAAAAGAAGAAGAAGAGTTCTTCTCTAACACTTATAAAAGAGTTCTCTCTCAGTTCTACTCAATCTCTCACGATATTTACAGAGAAAAAGTTTCTGTAAAAAGTAAACTTCTTTTCAATCTTTCAAAAAGGTTCCCACAAACATTTTTCTTGTCGAAAGATAGCGGGCAAGATCTTGGTGGTGGTGTCCTGTTCGAGACCAAAGAAAATTAAAAAGTTCATGAATCTCAGTCAAAAACTGGAAAAGATTGAAGAGTTGTCTTCAAATATATTTTCTTTCACCGTTAATTTCTTCATAATAAAGCATGCTTAATTAAAATATGTTCAAACTTCTCTATAATTTCCTGTAAGTTTGAAACATAAATTAAAAGCACATACGCTCATGCGCTTCCACTGTGGAATTTAATTCCTTTAAGAAGAATATCATACATTTATTTTTAGTTTTTGTATTAAATATTCAAGATCTAAGATTATCTATAAATGCTTCAGTTACCTTATTCTCATAATACAATAACAACAAATATTGAATATTTTTTCTCACTTATTCTTTTAAAAGTAATCGGCGGTGTTCTAATTATGGAGCTTTAAGCTTAACCTTTCAGTGTAGAGTGGTTTAAGCTACACACGTTTCAATTGGATTGTTGTATATTAGAGAGAACAAGCTAGAGAATATATGTTGCACAAGTGATTGATACAAAAGAGATATAATACACATTGCAGAAGAGTTGAATCTCTGTAAAGAAAGCAAGATATTCATCCACAACAGAACCTAATTATTTACATATATTTATTTTTGTAAAAAAAATTAAAAAGTAGCTTTTATGATATAATGTTTAGAAAATTGGCAAGCAAATATGAGATGGAGGTTGAGGTAAGAAAAGGCCCACCACAAAAGCGGTGTATGAGTATATGATTATAGAATCATATTTTTCAAATGTTAAGACAAGGTTGGCATAGCATAGGATAGTGCATCAGAATTGTCATTTTCTCATTTAGCTTTCCCTTTTTATTTCTTTCTGCCAGCAACCTTCACGTGTACACTGTATGTTCTAACACTCGATTCAAACTTTTTCCATCCCTCTGTCTTTCTGACTACAAATAAGTGAAAATGATATCTGCCAAAAAGAAAAGGTACAATTTTTTAATACATTGGAAACTTAAAATCACTTTTTTTTCATATCTTAAATCAACTCAAATTCTTTCTCAATTTTATTTATCCCAAACTTGTTTCAGTTGTCTCATTAATAGAATCACTTTAATTTTATCATTTTGGTTTCGACTCCCTTGCATATTATCATAAAAATAGTTGGGCTAAGTTTATAAAAATACCTATGAATTTTGTACGTAAAAATTATTTAGAATTTTTTAGATATGAAATGGTGTAGCAATGACCTACATCGTTTCAAGTCACTTTTCACTTCACATAATTCTAACTTCCATGTGTGTTCAAAATCTCAAAGAATTTTTATTCAAACAATTATAAAAGTTTAAAGGTAATATTACAACATATTTTTTTAAATAAAGTAAAAAAATTAAGAATATTTGTTATAATTTGATCTTTAAAAAATGTCTCTAAATTTTTAAAAGTTTCACTAGTATCTTTAATTAAAAAAAATAATAATCAAAAAAATCAAAAAATACAGTGAGGTGCAAACAATTTTTAAGCAGTGTGAGGTACTAACTAAAAAAGAATAAGTTTAAAGATATTGAAAGTTTTGAAAACTCAAAAGATATTTTTGAAAGAACAATAGGCTATTTTTAAATTTTTTCTAAGACGTTTAAACTTTTGAAGGCCTTGTTTGCTTATTTGAGTTTTTACTTTTTGGTTTTTGAAAATTGTATTTATTTTTTCCACAATTTCCTTACCAATTTCAAAAAACAAAATCACCAAATTAAAATTGTAACTTAACCTAAGGTAAAACTAAAACCAAATTCCATATGAACCAATCCTACTTTATGTTGCTCAATATAATATAGATTCAGAGAAGCCTACAAATTTAGATTCAATAACTCAAAACAAAGAGAATTTTATTATGCCCTCCAAGAAAAGAAAAGGGGAAAAAATTTTAAAAATAATAATAATAATAAGGGGGTCTCCACTTCACATCAAATTATTGAAGGAAAGACGGAAGCTTCTATATAGAAATCATTTCCCTGCTATACACTCTTCTAGTATGGCCATAAGTTATAAAACTTGCAACAAGAATTAAATATTTTAATTACAATATCTTGCATTATCAAAGATATAGATACAAGTTGGCTTGGTTTTTTTCACCTGACTGAGAGCTGTCTCATATCCCTGAAGAGATTGTGTCTGGCTCTCCTAGGTGTTTTTAGTCAAAATTCCAAGCTCTCTACAGTTGAATTTGGCTGGCAACCTCAAAATGGCAACTCAACTGTATCATGCTCAGGCGTTTTGTAACTGAAACCCGATTCGTCGCTCGAATGCCTTTTTACCACACTCGCTCTTTGCACTAAACGCACCAATGCTTGTACTACTTCAGACATGGGAGGTCGAAATTCAGGCTCAGGCTGCAAGAGGTTCAAAGATTGTACACGTCTCACAAAATTGAAGGGAGATGGGTTTGTAAGCATTTGCATTTCTTATTCAAACAAACATCATAAGTTTGGCATAGAGTAAATAATGCTGCCCAAGATGGAAATTTAATTTCATTTTTATTTACGATGATGATTGCCCAAAAGTTTACCTGTACACAGAGAGCAATGATGTCCGCAAAGCGCGACAGAGATTTTGCAGGGTACATTCCATTCAATGTAGGATCTACCATTTTTGCTAAGGCATCGATATCATGAAGTTGGGGAGTAGCCCATCTCACAAGTGACTGCTCTGATCTCACCCTGGAACTGAACAAAATGAAGGGAATGGGAGAAATTACAGACATATCAGCAAGAAATGGATATGAATCACGCGTATCTAACTTGGTATGAAGGAAAATAGTTTACCTGTCAAGCGGCTTTCGGCCAGTCAAGAGCTCCAACATTACCACCCCAAAGCTGTACACGTCACTCTTGACGGTATATATTCCTGACAAGGCAAATTCCGGAGCACTATAGCCAAACGAACCAACCATCTGAGTAGAAATCTGGAAGAATCATTTATGTATAATAAATCTGGTGAGAAATTAAGTCGTAGCTATCACGGAAAAAGTGCTTAAAAGGACATGAAAACACGTTTACGAGCTCTGAAAGAATAAGAATTCTCAAGTGTTAACCTGCCGCTCTGTGTTGGGTGTTAAAGCAGCCAAACCACAATCTGACAAATGGGGGTTGAGATCTTCATCAAGTAATATGTTTGCAGTCTTCAAGTTTCTATGTACAACAGAAGGCAAGCAAACCTCATGCAAGTATCTACAATGCAAAAAAACCAAATCAGAAGAAAATCGAAATAACTGTTTGCTCCCAACACATTCCAGAACACTAGGTTAAGTTGTAACAAACTCAACATACTCTAAAGCTCTAGCAGTTCCAAGTGCTACCCGGACACGTGCATTCCAAGTCAGTGTTTTACTACTTTCTTCAGCAAAATGGAGCATGTCATGCAAACTCCCACTTCCAATGAACTCGTAAACTAGAAGACGCTGGCCATGTTCCGCACAATAACCATTTAGTGTGACAATGTTTGTATGCCTCAATCTTGACATGTTTGAAACCGCTTCAAGAAAATTGTCTTCTTCCTGTAGTGACAGTGCTGAATTATCGATTTTCTTAATTGCCATTATCTACATTGCAAAGAAGAATGAGGAATTAACTCACATTGATATGGAGAAATATTATTAATAAAAGGAAAGGCTGCTCAATGTATAAAGAAACAAACTACGAGTAAACAAATCAGGTCAACATCAGAAAGGATGTGTAACTGCTCAAGACATCATCTTACCTTCTAATATTCTATTAAAACATAAAATAATAGAAAAGGGGTTCAAATCATAAACCTTTGATTCATGATATTATTATTGCTAATTTGCTTTCTACATCTAATAAAGGACATATATAATAAACGGCCACACTCAATGACCAACAACCTTCCTAAACATCTCAATAATCGTCAAGTACTTTGTCGCTATTATGACCAACTACCCAACCAAAATGCTGTTTTTGCTTCATGTTGCTAATTAATAGCTACAGATAGCAACTACTTTGTATGAATCACTACTTCAGCCCCAATTGATCACAATTACTAATGCAATAGAAACTAATTGACAGATCGAATAAGTTCAGTGCTTCCTGTTAGGAGGATAAGATGAAAGCAGAAACTAATAACTCCCGTCATTGCACTCTCTGGAACTTATTTTTGGAGTATTTACGATTGATTATGAGATGAAGTTACCTTCCCGTTAGGAAACTCTGCTTTGTAAACACGGCCAAGAGAACCTTCACCAACTATGCATTCTTGGCTAAAACTATTTGTTGCACTTTGAAGAGAAGCAACGGTGTAAGAAGTAGCAGTAATAGGGGACTTTATTCTTTTCACTGATCCATTTTTTGCTTGTAATCTCTCAGGATTCATTTTCTCTGCAGGAAGAGGCTTAATATCGGCAACAGCAGCAACACTTTTCACCCGATGCTCTTGCACCTCAGCATTCACTGAAATAATTGTTAAAAGTAAGATCTTCTGATGATGAAAAAATGAATAATAAGACTGCTGTAATCCAATTGAATCATAACTAATATCATTTATCCTACAAAGTCAAATGCCATAGAACCTACCACTAGTGCCAACAGACAGCCTTCCACTGGAAGCTCTTAGACCAATGTTCTTCCGTTTTCTCTTCTGGATGCAGACAGCAAAAGCAACTAACACAATGAGGACAAAAATTATAGCACCCAAAACTATCCCCACTATAGCTAAAACTGGCAAGCCTTTGTTCGAGTGGGATGATCTCTCATCAGAACTTGGTGCAGTATGGGTGCCACCGCTAGACCCAGGATGTTTGGGGCTGTTACGAGATCTACCAGGAGGAGGTGGAGTAAAAGGCGGTGGAGGAGGTGCAGGACTATTGTCAAATGAATTTCCATCATACCTGTTTTATGTAGAAGATACATTTAAAGACATTATGCAACAGTTCAATATATCAAAATAAATATGCAAAAAAGAAGAATGTGCAATCACTGACATGAAATTTTCAACCGACTTCAGTTCTTGAGGTATCCATCCACTGAAATTATTATTTGCTACATTTCTGTAATGCAAAGACTTAAAGAGATAAGAAAAGGAAGAAAGATAACAGCCAACTGGACCTGGAGCAACATTAAATTAGAACTTACAGAGTGGTCAGAGGCAAATCAATTAGAATATTGAGAGAGCCAGTCAATTGATTGTTCTGCAAAAAGCTACATAGTGTGGAGAACCAATAGAATTAAAACGTCAGTTTCAGTTTTTTAAACGGCTTTTGAGAAAAATACAGGTGTTAAAAAAAACTTACAGGGAAGAAACATTGGATAAAGTTCCCAAAGACTTGGGAAGATCCCCAGTAAAGTTGTTGAAAGAAAGGTCCCTGAAAGAACAAACAGAGATTTTGGTATATTAATCAATTAAGAATTAGATTCAGTGGTCGCCTCCCACAAGAATCGACACCAACTCTGAGGATCCAGAATGGCCATTAGTGAATTTCTCAAAACTTAAGAAGCAACTTAATTTCACCTTCTGCCAGAAATAAATATTCCTGAGTTTGAATACTTGTAATGACCAGATAAAAGGTTTTAAGAATTAAAGAAATAATAATTTGTTCTTAAAATAAATAAAAAGTATATATATATAGGGGGAGAGAGAGAGAGATCCAACTTCCGTCTACTCTACCAAAACCCAGAAAGGTATATATTCAAGCCAATTAGGTTCAAGCATAAAATTCAATGACCTGATGAGATACAAGAGCCTAAAGTGCTCATTGGCAAAGCCTTCAAAGGCTTGAGAAGCAACTTACTTCTTCCCCAATCTGTCAGAACCATGGAGGTCTATTCTGGGTTCAGATTGACTTACTTTAAGCAGTATTCTTGTTATTTGATTACCCAGGATTCAAAATGAAATGCATATTGAAGTAACAGATCCAACAATGAGATACGATTAACATGACTTAACATGATCAACATCATTAAAATTCATGAAAGTGGAAGCATTGCTTAGCAAACAAACAAATTATTATACACAGAAGAATGGAAAGGAGGGTTCAAAGAAGAATCTTACAAGGTCCCCAGGGTAGTAAGATTGGTGAAAACGTCTCCTATCGCCTGAGATAGCAAATTATGGCTCATATTCCTAAACCGGGGTTTTGAGAGAGAAACATAGTCAGGGGGGATCCAATTCTAATGCAATTACATGGAAATTATCGACAGATCTTTGTAACTACAAAACCACTCACAAATAATTGAGAGAAGCCATGGTGGAAAAAGAATAAGGAAGATTACCACTTAAGCTGTTTTTTGCCATATTTCTGCACAGATGATGAATTAGAAGTAAGCAACTAAACAAGAACAAAACAAACAAATCAAAATATCATTAAGCATACAGGCTCGTGAGGTTTGGCGGCAATTGGTAAGGAATAGTGTCATGAATATTGTTGTCGCTCATATCACTGAAAAACAGATGGTCACATCACAACAAGTCAAATAGCACACAGAAATAGTAAAATTTTGGAACCTTACATGAACTCAGAAAAAAGAAAATAGATGGTAGTTTACTTACAGCTTTTTCAATGACAAAAAACTTGAGAGCGCATAACCCATCGTTCCATTCAGCCCTAACCCAGAAATCTCACTATTGCAATATAAATCAGTTCAATTAAAGAAACCCAGCGACAGAATACCAAAAAAGAATCATCATTATCAATATCACTCACATGGAGACAACAGCAGATCCTTCACAAGTCACCCCTTTCCATGACTCTACACATGGATCGCCTCCACTACCAATCCAACCAGTCAGCTGAGGAGGACTGTTCAATGAGGTGTATATAACTTGCAAAGCTTGAACTACAACAGTACAAAAACAACACTCAGAGGAAGAACGACCATTTTCCAAACGAGTTCTCACCATTTAAAGATCAAAACTCAAATAAAAACAGCTGAAAATCTCAGTAACTAAGCTAAATCTTCTCCATTACTAAAATACAAATGAACATTTAATACAAACCCACAACACCAATATTTCTTTTCCCCAGTTTCCTTCACTCAACTGGGTTTTCTCCAAGCTCAACATAGCTCGATCGACATACAAACAACAAACAAATCAAACATCACTACAGAACATACATTTATCACATTCAAAACAAACAACCCAAGTCACAAATTTCCCAATCTCCATTCTTGCCCCCACACCCACAAAACCAAATCCACCAACCCCGGACACAAAAAACAGAGCAGAAAGAGGAAAAACAATCCGATCAAACAAAAGGATAAGCTAAAAAGAAATCAACCCATTACCCACCATCAGAAGCATCAGTAAGAGCACGAGCAAATGGAATACAACCAAAGATCAAGGAGAAAAACAGCAAAAGGAAGTCCCAAAGCGCCATTAAAACACCAAAAACATTCGAGGGGTGCTCTGTTAACTAGTTATCAATGGGTTTTAGAGCATGCAGAAGCAAGAAAGAAGCAGAGAAAGCAAAGAGAAGAAGAATAAGGAAAAGGGTGATGGGAGAAGGAGTAGCAATAGTAGTTGAAAGAGAGATCGGTGGAGATTGGGAAGAAACATCGCCATAAAAGAAAGTGACAGCTATAGAGAGAGAGAGATTCGAAGCTTATTGAAGAGTAATGAAGAGAGAGAAATGAAGGGGGAGGGAAAATGGAGTAAGAGTGTGTCGGCGAAAAAGGGAAGGGGGGAATTAAAATTCTGGAAATTAGCGAAAAACAGGAGAAAGGTGAGTTATTTGTATGTAGGCCAAGGCTGAAGGCAAGCAACGTATGAGTTTTTTTCTTTATTTCTCTTTCCTCTGTTTCGTCTCTCTCCATCGTAGTTTGATTATTCGAGTCTTATTTTATTACAATTTGGTTTGGTTTAGATCCTTTACTTTTATTCTCACGTTTATGTGCATTTTTAGGAGATAAATTTTTGGTCACGTCAAACCTTTCACATTTTACACTGTTCCCCATTCTATTTCCCACCCTCTCTTTTCAATTTCATTCCTTTTTTTTTTCTTTTTTATAATAGGTAGAGTATAAGAATCGAATTTCTGATTTAGTGAGTGAGAGTATCGGCTCAGTTAGACTTATCTTGACTTCTTTTTCTATTTCTACTTTAGGGTAGATTTGTTATTATATTTTTGGTAAATTACAAAAACCACTTTGAAGTATAGTGGCAGCTGCAATTACACCCTCAAATTTTCAATTGTAAAAATTGAGTAATCTAACTTATATAAGTGTTCAAATTGAACCCTCAAACTTATAATATTTGTAAAAGTTAGACCCTCAAATGATAAATTTTAAACCCTCAAACTTACATAATTGAAGCAATTATCAAATCTAACGCTCGTATAAGTTTGAGGACTCAATTTGTAACATCATATTTTAGAGGTGACTTTTGCAATTTATTCCTATATTCTTTTAAAAAATATCAATTTACATCTTTATACTATGATATTTCGCCATTTAAGGGCACTTTTCATCAGTAATGAAATATTGTATTTGAATTAAGAAAAAAATCAATGACATGTCGGTATTTTCATATTGTATGAGTTTGACAATGACGTGAAAGTAAATTGACATTTATATTATATTGTTTAAAAAAAATCATAAAACAACAAATATAAGAAACAAAACGGAATTAATATAGTTGACATGAACATAATTCAACTAGTAATAAACATAAACTGTCAACCTTGAGGTTAAAAGTTTAATTTCCACTCCACGTGTCAAACAAATAAAACTAATGTGAAGTCATATAAATCATAAATGTTTTAACTTGTTCAAAAGTGTAAAATGTTTATTCACTAATTTATATGATTTTTTTTATATGTTATTTTTATATATTTTTTAAAAATATCTACCAACATTGAAAGTTATATCAATCTAAATCTTAAACTACTAATTGTATTAATTTAAACTTTTAGAGTAAATCAACTTAAACTCTTAAAATAAATCAATTTAAACTAGTAGCTACTTTTACTTGATTTCATTTAAGATCGACTTTAAATTACCTAAACAATATTATTTTTCTGAAAAAAAAAATCTCACCAAATTAGCACGTAACTATTTATGAGTAAACAAAACAAAATAGAGGAAAACGAGCAATGAATTAAAAAAAAAACTGTTAATGTCTATTTAATTATTGTATTTTTTTTTTTAATTAATTGCAATTCTTACATTTAAAGGAGTTTTGTACACACGTAAAAGCAATGTATTTACAGTTTTAAAACCAAGATTCGAATGAAGAGTTAATATTAATTTAGTTACGAAGGTTTAGGATTTAAATTAATACGACTATTAGTTTGAAGTTTTAATGAATTAGAACCTGAAACTAAGGAGTATAAATTATCGTCGTGTATTTTTTTACCTAAAAATGGAATTTAGTCCTTAATTTCTCTAATTTTTTAGTCCTTCAATTCTTAGGGTTCATTTGGATCACAGACATATTTTATGGATATAGATATTAAATATTTGGGATTTGAATGTCTGAATTTTAAATGTAATAATTAACGTCTATGTTTGGATATCTATGATAATTAATGTCTAGAAGTTAAATATGTACGTTCAATTTATCAATTTTGTATATAAAAATCAAAATTAAATCATTACTTAATTAAATAGACTAATTATTGTAATCATTAAATAAATTTAGCATTATTTAATCAATAAAAATTAAAAAATATTTTTATATTAAAACTTTATTAAATATAATTAATTAATTTAAATTAATACTAAAAATTACAATATTATAATTTAATTAAAATATTGATAATCGTGATAATAATATTAATTTATATTAAATAATTAAGATTACATAAAATATTAATGGTAACGATATTAGTTGAAATAATTAATATATTTGTATCTAATAACTAATTAAAATTAATAATAATGAGTGATTGATATTTATTCGTTAATTAATTAAATTATATTTTTACTGGTCATCTCCCAAACGTAAAAATCTCACACCTTTGTAGGATATTAAAAAACTCATAGTATATGAGTTTTGAAGTTCTGGATAATAATTTATGTGTTTTAAAAATTGAAATCATGTGAAATAAACGAATATATTAAATGTTTGTCTAAAATTATAAGGGAAAAGTTGTGAAACAAACGAGTCCTTGAGATTTTTTTTTTTTTTTTTTAATTATTACTATTAACTTAGTTCTTATTCTCTTAAGAATTTTTATATTAAGTTCTTTACTTTTATATTCAGTCCTTGTACTCTTAACAACTTTTAATTTAATCTCTCATATTTTTAACATTTTTAAGTTGCTCTGATCAATTTTCATTAATTCCAAAATATTTCGAAATTCAATTGACTGAATATTTTCCAGTGTTAACCTTTTTTATATAAGTTAAAATACCGTACTTTAAGATCTATTTAATTTTGGTCCATATATTTTTTAAGGTTTGGTATTAGTATATATAACTTTAATAAAATTTAAGTTCCTACTATTAATATATTGTTAATTTTTATATATTAATATTTTTAGTTTATAAGAAATAAAAAATGATAACCTCATCAGACGAGTTTTAATGTTTACCATCTATACTAAATTTAAAATTAATATCAACACATGAAAGAGTGTATAGGATTGAGTGAGGGATAAGCTATACCTAGACAATTAAACTATACTCTTAAGTCAGAGTTTGTGTTAAATAAATTTAATGTATGATGTCATGTAACCTTTCTTCTTTTTTTTTTTTTTTTTTTTTTTTCTTTTTAATGAAATTATGTTGCATTAATATTTATTTTTCTTCCATTCAATACTATTATTCTAAACTTATATTTAAAGGAAAAAAAACATTGGATAGCATTTATAGTATAATTGTACTACTGCTAAGGGTTTTAATTTCTCTTGACCATGTAAGCTTGTCTTAATGATATCGACATGACTTTTGTCTCTCAAGGTCGGAAGTTCAATATCTAAAATCTTGTCACGTGTCTTTTTCTTTTCTCCATTTTTTTAATTTTTTTCTTTCATTTGTGGGAGGATGTGTGGGGATTGTTTCGGGAAAACTATTATAATTGGTTATTGGTCAAAATTATCACATGCATTCAAAATTTTAGGATTAGTCATTTGTATTCTGATTTACATTTTTAAAATTTTCTTAATCAAATAGATACAATCAATATTCTTTAGCCTAGTTTGGTATATTTGTTTTTAAAGTTTATTTTTTTATTACGTGATTTAAATAATGAAATTTCTTAAAATAATATTATGATTTTTTTGAAAAATTTTTATAGATAAAAAAATGTCAAATTATTTAAAAAATAGAAAAAAATAATGATAGACACAAATAGAGAAGAAAATTAAATTTTGTAATTTGTGTAAATAGTTTTTCTTATTTTTCTATTTTTTAAAATGTCATTTTGAATCTGAAATTGTAAAATGTAAACTACATTATAAAGAAACGTAAATTTTAATAATTATATTTTGTATGGATATAAACTTCTCTTTAAAAAAAATATGCATTTCATAATCTATGGTAAATTATATATTATTATAAAACAATAACTATTCAAAATGAATAACATAAAATATGTTCCTAAGTTGATTGTGGTTGAAATTTAAAATAATATTAGTTGGTGACAATAGCTATAAAAGTTTTTATGATTAAAAATATACTATTAGGCATATTTTCAAAATATTTTAAAATTGAGATTCACATTCTAATAGGTTACTAAGCATATATTCGAAAAAAAAATTAAAAACACGAAAATGCTATATGTTTTCATCGAATTGTTTGTTCTAATTTTTTCTTTTCATATCATCAACCGAACACATTATTAGTTATCAATTTGAATTACTAAAAATCCTAATAAAAAAACCATGATTTTTTCTCTTTCCTTATTATTTTATTATGTCAATTGGTTTTTGGCAGTGATATGTAGTTCTTTTGATCTATTGAAGCATTCTTAACTCATTGAATCGGTTTTGGTTAAAGTTGGAGGCATCATGTCATTTTAGTATGTTTTCTATGAATAAAATAAAAATCTTAGGTGTTATGCACTCGTAAGTTTCAAAGAATTGTCCGATAAAATTTTGACATGTGACAATTATTTTTTTAAAAAAAATATTTTTTTAATTTTTTTTTTTTAAAGAAAAGGAGATGTACATGATTAAGTGCAGCCTAAACTGCACATAATCATTGCCCTTTCTATAGTGAGTGCTTAAGATTCAATTTGTCTCAATGGACTCGTGGCTCCATGATTTAGACTCCTGTGATTTGGTGGAGCATTGGACAATGCTTTATACACGAGATTAGATTTATTACTAAAATTCATCTAGGTTGTGTGTATTTCGTAGTAATGTGGATGAGTTTCGTGACCATTTTTTTTCCTTTTGCTCTCTCTATAGGTCTGTGTGGAATAAGGTACTCTCATGGGTCACTCTACCCATTAGAGACTGCTTATTAAGCTACGAATTGACTTGGAAGTGTCACAATAGAGCAGGTAACACTAAGAAAAAGAGGCTCTCCCAACGCCTAAAAAGGTCGATAGAAGAACGATCGTCAGGAGATATCGTCTCTCCCGACGACGAAGGAAAGGCGTCGGGAGTTAGAACTAACTCTCGATGCTATATAGTAATCGTCCGGAGATTGTCCCACAGCCACTGCCCATGGGGAGTTCAGAGAACTCCCGACGGTCTATTTATTCGTCGGGAGTTCCAGTTCCTTAGCGCATGATAACCGGCGGGATATTTAGCCTCATTTAATGTCATCTTTTTCCTCTTGAATCCCTAGCCGCACGCGCCTACCCTACTATTTTTCAAAATTTTCTTCTTTTTCAAACCCATACCACCTCACACCTAGCCTCATGCCCAATGCTCACGCCGCCTCTTCTTCTTGAAATTTTTCTTCTTCCTCTTGAAGCCCCCACCTCACACCGCCGAACGCCCGTGCATGTACCTCATGCCGAATGCTTCATGCCTCACGCCGCCGACTAGCTCAGCTCTGCCGCCCATTCGACCTCCTCCGCAACCGCTGGTAAGTAATTCATTCGCCGTTTTGTTTATTGAATATATGTGCTTTGATTTTTTTTGTGGCACAATCAAAATCAAAATCTAATATTTATTGTTTTGAATATAGATATTAATTTTGTTATTGTTATTGAATATACATATTAATTTTGTTATTGTTATTGTTATTGAATATACATATTTTATGATTGAAAGTTTGCTTTGATTGTTTTGCGCCAGTGGTTGGAGGAAAAATTATGGTACATTATTGAACTTTGAAATTGAGTTGAAAATGTTATGATGCGTTTTGATCACAATAAGTTTAACTTAGAGTACTAGGGTCGTAGGAAATATGAGTGTATATATATTTCATGAGAAAGAGGACATGGACGGAGTGTTTGGAGATTTGGAAAGTCTAAAGGGTAGGAATAATTAATGAATTTATGGCATAAAAAGTATTTTATTGGAGATCACAATGTCATTATTTTGGTGGAAATGTGTGTTGAGGTGGTTGAATTAATGTTTAGTTAAATTTGCCTAGAGTATGAGGTTTATTATTTGATTTGAATATTGTGAGGTAGTTGACAAGTGGTATACCTATGACAAAATCAGTTATGTTTGATATACATTATATTCCATGGATGTTGTGTATACACAAGTCTAATCACCTATTAGAGGTTATTTAAAATTTTAAATTCTTCGAATGAACTCGGAATTGTTTATTAAATTAATAAAAAATTATGCTTAATAAAGGCTTTGTACTTTGTCCAATAATACAGGTTATTGTTTTGGGTTATAAGTTAACCAGAAAAGATTTTATTTTTAAGAATTAATAAAGAATGAATTAAAATAAGGAATAAGTTTTTAGTGGAGTATAGAAAAGAAGTATCTCAATTTTTAGATGTGGCGAAGTTTCATATTAATGATTTCGTACGAATAAGATGTCCATGCAAGAATTGTATGAATTCAATTTGGAAAAAATTAGATATTGTGGACGAATATGACATTTGAATATTTTTGTTTTGTTGTAGGATGTTGTTCGGAGATGAAGTTAGATGATTGTTGAAGATGTTGTGTTCCAAATTTTTCTTTTCTTGATGTTATTTTCATCTTATTTCTTTCATGTATTTTTTAAGACAAAATTCTTTTATAAATTATCTTCTAACTTTTCATTTATTTGTTATAGTATGGACTTTGTTTTGTTTGTTTTATTTATTATGTGAATTTGTTTGAATTAGTTAATGATGTTTTACAGGTTATTCAGATCAAATTTAAAAGAATTACAAATTACAAATTAAAAAAAATTTAAAAGTCAATTTCAACCAATGAAGGAACTCTCCTTGCATATTTTAGCGCGTTGGGAGTTCTCTTAACTCCTGACGAATAAAACAGGCCGTCGGGAGTTCTAGAACTTGCGATGCATAGAAGAGCGCATCGAGAGTTCCTAGAAATTTTGACAACGTATACTAGTCGTCAGGAGTTCTAGGAACTCCTGATGCGCTCTTCTATGCGTCAGGAGTTTTAGAAACAACTCCCGACGAACCCTTTCTTGCATCGGGTGTTCCTATCCCGACGAATTTTTTTCGATCAAACTCCCGACGATCCGTTTGTTGTCGGGAGAGGATCTCCCGATGCGTTTTCCACCATTTTTCCACGATATTGGGCATCGGAAGGTGCGATTTCTTGTAGTGTAATTGCTTGCTATCTTGAGTTTGGAGAGTAACATGGTGTGCGATTCTTTATCACCTTTAGCAAGAACGTAACTTTTCACCTTTAGCGAGAACATAACTTTTGAGTCCATGGATCCAACATCTAGCCGGCCCTCAATGTATTTATTGAGTCTCTTATCTTGTTGGGTTTGTTCTTATATCTAGCCTCAAGCATAGAGTCTTATTTTTGTTGTAATATTCAACTTTTGTTAAAAAAAAAAAAAAAAAAAAAAAATTCAGCCATTTTACTTCTATAGACTAAATAATTGTAAGAAAACTAATAATTGGAAAAAAAAAGCCTACTAAAAATGACAAAATAAATCAAATTAAACGCATATGAAAACAGAACTTATTGATTAAAATTAAATGGGACCACTTTACACTTTTTTTCTTACCATAAACTATATGCACATATTGCGAGTTCACATCTCCCTCCTCATATATCCCATAAAACGAGCACCACATAAAAAAAAAATATTGATCTTATTTTTAGAAAAAGGAAAAAAAATTATTGAGTTTTATAATCATTATTATATATTTACGAGATTGTTGTTAATTACATGATACTCTTTTAAGATCTATTCATTCTATGTATAAAAAATTCAACATATGCTAAAGTGAATTTTAAAAAAATGAAGCTACATTTAATCATTTTCTCTCTCTCTAAATCCCTGCTTCTCTATTGCAACAACTTTTTGCTTTTAAATTTCAATATTCTAACGTTCTCTTGAATCACCAACCATTCCCTACACTTTTATTTTTTTAGAAAAATACACACACAAGTTCTTAGTTATAATAAATTAAATACCCAAAAAAAAAACTATGAAATATTTTGTAAAATAATAAAAGAGCACTAAGAAAAAAAAAACGACGATTAAAATTGAATGACAAAGAATCAATGGAAAATACGAAAAAAGGAATCTCAATAATTTAAAAGGGTAATATCGTCCTTTGGCATCCTTCTAATAATTTAGTGACAATATCATTAGTAATTATGTTTTTTTTTTTTAATTAACTTTTTCTTTTTCCTTTTTTTTCTCTTTTAACTAACATATTTTTTCTCTCTTTTTCATCACCTAAATATTAAATTTCAACGCGGCGTTTCAATAATCGCACTTTATATAGTGAGAAGCCATGCACAATCATTAATCATAATTTTTTTTTTAATGTTTTGAGACTTACATTTAAAATATTAAAGTACTAAATTTATAATTTTGGTTGAACTTTGGTAAGTTTTTTCTTCAAAAAGTAAGTTTAGTCCTTAAACTAAAATGATTGCATTTATTATGTCGTTTTGTTTTTGTAAAACAATGTATTTACATTCATGGACTTTAATTTATAAATTACAAATAATCTTTTGTTTCATTTTGATAATGTGGTTTACTAAATGATCCATTAAGCTTAGCTCAACGATTATTGACATGACTTTTAACTTTAGAAATTGAAGGTTCAATTTCCTATATTCCACTAAAGATATGATATATTTGTCAATTAATATACATAATGATTTATCTAACACGACGTGTTAATATAAATGTTAAATGAAATAGATAGATAAAATAAAGTGAAATGATTTTGTGATTATATTTTTTGGTCAAATACCACTTTGGTCCGTGTACTTTGGTACTCGTAATTTTAGTCCTCATATTTTCAGCAAATATTAAATTACTTCCGGTTAATAGTTTATGGTTGCCTTTTCCAAAAACATTTTATTATCTATTACCATTTTTACCATATATATATATATTTTTATCATATTTACTTATTATATTTTATTGCATGAAAATTATTATTATTATTATTTAATCAATTTTGATAAAAAAAAAATAACTTTAAGAACTAAATTTAAGATCTATTGGAAGTGTACGAAGACTTATAAACTAGAAATCTGAAGTACATAGACTAGACTTAAACAAAATTCAAAGAATTCAAAGAATTCAAAGAATAGAGATCAAAATGATATTATAACATTTTTTCTTCTTTGCCTTTATTTTGCTTATTAATCCATTTATGATTAAAGCATTTGCTTCAAAATACACCCCTAAAACTAGCCATGTTTAGAGCATGCTCAATCCCAATTGATTGTGTTTGTTTCACTGATTGTTATTTATTCCCTATTTTTTTCCATTTTGTTACAGATAAAATACAATAAATCAAAATTTCAAAAGTGTTTACACACAAAATGAAATCAAAGTACATTAATAACTATGAAGCTACCCTTACACTTTAAAAATGGAGAAATTTCAAAAATAGAGAAATAAAATAATAGAATTTTAATCTTCTTTAATAGAGATTGATAAAAGTCTATGTGTCTATCAATATTAAAAATTGATAGAAGTCTATCATTGATACATCCTGATAAACCCTAATAGAATTCTGTCAGTGTCTATCAATTTTTTTTTTTTTTTACTATTTCTATTAATAGTTTAACATTTTTTCTATCTGTAAAAAATTTTCATGAATAAAGTTAGTAAACGGTTAAAAGCTTATGACATTACTTATACTTTATGTACAAATTATGAATAAAAAGGAGGAAAAAGAAATTGTAAATGCCCACCTTTTGTTTCTAAAACTTGTAAACCACTCGAGTAAATTTAAAAAAAAAAAAAAAAAAAACTAGCCCACCATGGCAGTCGGAGGCCGAGGCCGAGGCGGGTCGTTTCACATCTAAGAAGGTTTGCTTTTTATAGACCATGTTCTAAGCCCCCTTGACCAATCCGAATTTGTATTTTCTAATCTACAATTGGATCGAGAATCCTATTCCCTAATCCCATCTGGATTCAGAACACTAAATCCACCCCACTATAAATAACTAAATAAGGAGTCATATACAACACCTAAGGTAAGTTTTCTTTGCTTCACTTCTAACTTGTTCGGATCTTTTGTTGAGTACTGACTTAAGTATCAGAGGTTCTGTGACAGATACCACACCGATATTTTATTTTCTTATCTTACATGTGAAGGTCAGAGAAGTCTTATTGTCTAGATTTTGTCATATAGATAGATAGAAAAAAATAAACAATCATTGATAATAATTAAATACACCTGTTTCTCAAGAAAATAAATAAGAAATGAGAAATAAACATGAAATGCATCGCTGGTACTTAAAAATTACATTACTCAGTAAGTTTGAATTGTTAAAATGCAATTAAGTTGAACAGAAAAAAATATGGTTAAGAAGTAACAAGTTAGAGCAGATATTGAGAATACAATACTTAATATTTAAGAAAGCAATAAATATATAATTATATTTAAAACCAAAGTCTACCAATTAATCCAACATAACTCATTTGGATAAGATATATATTATCTACTAAGTTTTTACCATTTTTCTTTAAAGTACCAATAAGTTATTATTATTATCATTATTATTAAGCTAACTAAAATTAATATAATTACTAAACATCAATGCATTTGTTCAATTAAAAAAAAAAAAACACAAAAGAGGTATATGATTTGCACGTCCTCACACTCCTTATAGTACTCAAAAAAAGGAAAAAATATATACATATATCAATAAGAAGTCAAAGACTTGTTTGATTTGCCATATGTATTATGTTTTATGTTTTTCAGACACCGAGTTTAGAAATATGTATTTGGCTGACAATCTAAATTCTATAAACATAGTTTTCGGACTCTATGATCCAAATAATGTAAATTCTAAAAACTATATTTTTATATTTTTATTGTTTTATTATTTTGAATTTTATATTTGAAAATATAAATTATATTAAATAAAAATAAAATATTTAGAAACCTAGTATGTCATATTATAAACTCAAGTCATTTTTTAAAATTAAAATATGTATTATAAAATATATAATGTTATGAAATAATATTTATATAAAAAATAATAATAACATAGAACATGTTCATAGATAAATTAATAATAATTTGTTTTAACTAAAGTTTGGTGGGTAACTACAACTAGGTTTAGATTTATAAATATAGTATCACACACCTTACACACATTTTAAATAACTGTATGAATTAAAATTCAATTTTTGAAGGGATCATTGCAAATATAACAATCAAACCTAAAATATTAATAGCACAATGCAAAAAAATTTGAAAATATAACAAAATTTAGATATAGCCCTTATAGTCAATCAATGATAAACCATAACTCTAATGGGAGTCTATCAGTAATAAAGTTTATCACTAATCGAAGTTTGTCAGTGATAGAGTCTATTACTAATAGATTTTGTGATACGTTTGCATTTCTTTAAAAAAATGTTAATATGCACTTAATTATTAGTCCTAAAAGTGCTACCCATTGCAATTAACCATTTTTTTTAACTCTGCTATCAAACACATACCTGCAAACGTAAAATACAACTATTTTTTCATTGAATCTCTTGTTTTCAAATTTATGTTTTTTCATATTCTCTATCAAATAATTCTAACTTTTAAGATTGTAATTACTTTCAAATACATTGTAATTAACATTAATTACCAATAATTTATATTCATTTTTTAGAAGTGCTTTAAGTAGTAGATTATTTCCTTCATTTTACTCGTCCGAATTGTTTAGGCCCCGTATGATAACCATTTTTTTTTTAATATTAAGTCTATGGACACTACTTCTACTTCTAAATTTCTTCGTTTGTTATCTACTTTTCACCGATAGTTTAAAACAACAAGTCAAATTTTGATAACTAAAAAAATTAGTTTTCAAAAGGTTGTTTTTGTTTTTGGAATTTGGGTAAAGAATTCAACTATTATACTTAAGAATGATGTAAATCATCATAAAAAAAATGTAGATAAAATAGGCTTAATTTTAAAAAACAAAATAAAAAACAAAATGATTACCAAATGGGGCCTTAGGTTTTTCTTTTTCCCTCCTTTCTACTTTTATTTTGGCTTTGTTGAGATTAAGCTTCTAAGAGAATTATTTCAGATTCATACAAAATTAAAGTTGTTGTTCTACTAGTATAGATCATTTGTATCATATTGAGACAATCATTACAGACTACTAACAACTCGTGCAATACGCACAAGTGTCTTTAAGTTAATTATTTTTATTGAAAGCGTGTCTCAACTACTCGTTCATTTGTGAGTTCATCGTTGTTAATCTAACCATATCAGCCTATCAAAGCCCCTTCTTTTCTCATCTAGTTTAATAATGACTACCCATAATTTTTATTTATATGCAAAACGTATGTAATCTTAGATATATATACTTTGTTTTGTAGCTAGTTTTGCTAGTATGTTGCACAATTTCAATATATATAGAGTATACCAACCCCAACATTTTAAATATTTTTGTGAAATTCTTACAAAAGGTATTTTATGAAATAGAAAGGCGATAAAATAATTCAAAGTCTATTCTCTATGATTCAACGTTGATTCATCAATAATTACTACTCAATAGGGCGGGTCCAATATCACAATTTCATTGCATTTTGTAATAATGATTCACCCACTTTTTTCCAATAATTTTACTGTTTAATGGATTTTTTAGGTTGAATATTTATGATATTACAATATTAAAAAGACACAAATTTCAAACGTTATTGCTCTTTGAATTTATTCTTCGAAAAAAATCCACTTTTTTCATGTCTAGAGTTTGAGATGGATGCATATATCAAATTTCATAATAGACATATTTAGTTTGAGAAGATTGAAAAATGATTTTAAATAATTCATGAACTTCTTTTTGTTGACTTAACGAAATATGTAATTGTTAATATGTGTTCATTCTCCTTGTAAGATTTATCCGACTCTTTTAATGGAGCGAGGAATCATCATTTAAGCGAGAGAGAATAGGGAGAAAATCATGTCAACTAAACGAGGATAGAGATGAGTAATACATTTTTCATCCCCGTTACAACCCCACCTCATGCCATTACCTTGTTTTTATACATTATATTGTTTATATTATCAATGTAATTAGATATACATAATATTTAAGTTTTAAGTTTTATTATTTAATGTAACTTAGATAATTTTAAATACTGTAATCATAAAGTTAGAACATTTCAACCATATGTATTAACGATCAAATAATTTAATAGGTTAATTATTTTGTTTATAATAAGAGATTTAAGAAATTTCTCATAGGATTCTCTATCTAAAATTAACATTTTAAATGAATATCGGTGATAAACTAAAATAATTTATATAATTTAATATTTTTTTTTAAAAAAAAGAAGATTAAATTTCCATCAAAGAACTCAAACTCTACAAATTATCTGCAAGGAATCTCGGTTCATATTCCTAAAAAATTAATAGAAAATTTCACGGGATGAAGAATAAAATAGAGATTTAAGAAATTTGTCTTAAGATTCTCTATCTAAAATTAACCTTTTAAATGAATATTGGTGATAAACTAAAATAATTTATATAATTCAATATATTTTTTTTTAAAAAAAGAAGATTAATTTCTATCAAGGAACTCAAACTCTACAAATTATCTGCAAGGAATCTCGATTCATATTCCTAAAAAATTAATAGAAAATTTCACGGGATGAAGAATAAAATAGAGGGCAGAAACGAAGAACTCATCCACTCTCCATCCTACTCTATGAACATCTATATTGATAGACTTATAAGATGTGACAAATTTAAGTTCACTCATAAAAAAAATATTACATGTATTGTTGAATCTACTTTTAACTTTACTACTAAAAAAATGAGACAATTGCAATAATATCATGAAAAGATTCTAAGAATTGTAAATTTAGCGATGAATTTTTTAAATTTACAAATACAGCAAAAAATACTAGATCTAGTTTCCGTCTTTTATTATTCCAATTTCACCTAATGTATCAA